>NC_141830.1:14548825-14852943 GCF_982586985.1 Callionymus lyra
ACCATGTCTGTTTTCTAAGTAGGTTTTCATTTGAAGACATTTTGCTGGTGGTCTCATTGTAGGAGGAGTTGGTGATGGAAGATTTGATCTCTTTTCATCACGAGGATGAACATTTCGGTTTGTAGATCAACGCCTATATGTTCATGTCATTGTCCTTATTTCTGCCTCGTTTCATTTAGTGAGTATTTAGACAGGCCTGGGATGGTGATCAATAAATCAAATGAAGTGCACGATAAATACAAATTGACTGTATAATTCTGCTTCAATCACTTCAGAAATAATCGGTTCTTTATTTAAAATAAAACCGCTTTAAGATCAAGACCTTTCTGATGTAAAAATAAATAATTAAGTAACAAATGCCTCAAACTAGAACTGGGCCCCAACATGGAGAGCCCTGCTCTATCATACCGTTGGTTTATGTTTTAATCAGTACTAGATTCACTGCCATTCTATACAACAACAAAAAATTATCTGATATGCATTTTTTAACAGAATAGTTATTGATGATCATTTGGGAAACAAGCTTTTAGTGATGCTTTATAAATAATTGCTTATTTCAGATGATCCATGTCAGACACAGACTGACTCTGACACACCCTGCACATCAACCGAGGTACAGACATGGGAAGCTTGTCGAATTCTTGTGACCATCTTGTGACCCGTTTCTTCCTTCTTCGATAATTACTTTTAAGAATGTGACCGCAGCTGAAGAACAACCTTCCAAGCTAGAAGATGAACGTTCAGGTCTGTCCACTTGTCACTGAATATTAACTTAATGCAGATCTTCGATGTGAAATTGTGGATTGTGTTCACAGGCTCCTGTGACGTAGACGTAAACGCAAACAAGGTAAATGTATAAAAGCATCAGACACGGCAAGAACTGAAATGACATTTCTCATGAACATTGTGATGTGCGTCAGATCGGCGAGTTGGTGGATCTTTTCGATGCCATAAATCTGGCGGACGCGGGCAAAGGTCTGCTGCACATTCAATTTAAGGCAAACGTGGAAATATCTTGGAAGAAATGTTTTGGTGCTGATGATTTCAGATCACGGTGTTGGAGATGGGACCTTGGCGCACACAGACTCTGTGTCACAACAGCTCAAGATGGGGAAACGGCAAGAGGTGCCTTCTTTCAGCGGCTGTCTTTCATTCGCACTGTTGAAAAAGCGTCACATTTCTTGTTTCCTTGTGAAACTACTGATTACGTGTTTGACATTTCCAGGACGTCAACGATGGTGTTGTTGAAGAAGCTTCTTATTTTGCTGATGAAGGTGTTGGTGAGTCATAACCATGTGATTAGCTTCTAAAAGTTGATCCATTCCAGGCTAAGATCATTTTAACTCTCCTAGACTGTGAGCTACAGGAGCGGTCTGATCTTCCTCTGATGGCCGACGGAGAAGCTCAGATTGAGCAGTAAAGAAAGACTTGTCAGAAGAAGACGGTCAATGATTTGTTTGAAGTTTATTTCTGCTGGTCAAGTTGGTAGACCACGGTTTTGTTTGATCTATTTTGATTTAAGTTTGTTGAATAAGAGTTTGCATGATACATTTTTGTTGTTAAAATAAATATATCAAGTTATTTGTGATCAAAGAGTGTGTTATTATTTATTTATTATACATTTTTATCGACACAGAATAGTCCTTTAGTGTTTCTTCTACAATCTAGCGTTAGTATTCTTTAGTGAGCTCGTCTTAGGAAAAAAGAAAAATCAAAAACAATTATATCATTAAAGCAGAACGTCGGTACAAATAAAAAATGATTGTATAAATGTTTCCAGTCTTCTCATCTGACAAAATGGCAGGAATAAGTGTTTCAGAGAGAAGCCTGAGGCATCACAACGTTGGTTCCAGGGATTAGGTCTTCATTGTCTCCTTCAATCAGGCGGTCCCACTGATTAAAGTTCTTCCTCAATCCTGCCGGAGCCAAAGAAGTTGAACAATGAGGATCAAGTCAGTAACGTAAAGGGTTCCTTACCTAGATGGCGCTGAAGAAAGGCAAGTGTGGCTTTGTTGTTGAGGTCCATGGCGATGTGTGGGTCGATCTCTCCCTTTAACTTCATCCACTTCCCAATCAAGTTTCCAGTCATGAATGTGAAGTCTGGGAAGCTCTGGTGGACTGTTCCTCTGAAGGGACACAGGGACACCCAAGAATGAACTGTAAGCTTTGACGTGAATATCGTACTTGTTACCGTTATAGAGATGTGTTATATGACTTATAAAAGGGTACATGTTAAGGAATTGTTGCCAATGGTTTTTAATTCCAAATTTTCCAAGAAGTGAGTAGGAAAAATACCATATAATATGGGAATAAAGTTTTTAATTATTGTCTTAATTTTGATTGTTGAAACCTGATGGACATAGTTTAGATGCGTCTTATCTTAAACCTAAAGATACATTTTTAAAACCTAGCAAGACAAGCTAGAGTGTCAAGACAAACCAAAGAATTTTCCATACAATCATTAGCCTACTTTTGTCAATTTAACACACACAATCATTTGTTGCTCTTTCCTCTTACTTAATAGTGATCATTTTCCTCTCCACCACGTCAGAGTCCAGTTTCCTAATGCGGCGGATGTTTGACGCCCACTGGAACTTCTCAGAATTGATGAAGAAAATGGGCTGCTTGACTTTTGGAATAGTTTCGTCGTCCACTGGTACCATCCAAGTATCCAGGGCCACTCCGCATCTGGTCCCAACAGACGAGGAGCGTTAAGGAATTGATGGATTTTTAAGGAAGGAAAAGGAAAACTTACTTGAATTTATCATCTTCAGATAAAGTTTGAACCACAGTTGCTCCTCCAAAGGAATGTCCCATCACTGCTACTTTAGACAGATCCATGGAATTCTGGCAAAAATAAGCAGATGTGTTAATATCCCAGTTTTATTTAAAGAAATCATTTAAATTATAAAGCTGCCCTACTCTTCATGTACCCAATCTGTCACTCCTATCTTGTCCTCTTTTCCTTCCTTTCTCTTTTAATCTCTGGAGCTCCCTCATTTCTTTCTCTGTATTCCCTGTTGAAACATTCCCAAATTGTCTTTCCCACTGTTCACCTTCAACTACATAGAGACACCACGTGATGCTAGCTCAATTTAAGTCGTAAAACTTCGCGCATTGTCCTTCAAGGACCCATTTCCTGTCTTCGGATTAGAACTTGCCTCTAATGACCGCCAGTCAAACGGAGTTTGGAGATCATTCGACACTTGTTTTCCTGAGTTGATCTCCGTGAGTTTGTTCAAAGCCTCTATACATTCTTCTGCTCTCTGCTTCACCTGAGAATAAAAAAACACAAGTATTAACCCAATTAGAAGGACGCTTGTAATCCTTCACAACACAATCCAATTAATTTCCACGGTCTTCACATTCTTACTTGCTGATTCCGGAGAGTGAACTCCTTCTCTCCCTGCTGCAGAGCTCTGTAGTACATCCACTCCAGCGCCACGTTTGACTTGAGCTCCATCGTCTCCGACCCGGTCGCCTCACGACAGAAGTAGGTCGCCGAAGCCGACATGTCCCTGGACCCGAACAATGAGGCACATTTTTAAAACATTTGGATTAGGTCATTGGTTCTCAACAGGTGGGTCTGATCATATTATTATTTATACTTTATTCTAAATAACCTTATTTCTAGACCTAAATCAAACATGGTGGCACAATCATTGCAGCATCAACCCATACTCAATATAAAGGTTATGTGGTATCTCGGGGTCAAGGTGACCAAGAGGCCTGAAAACAAATGCTTGTTTTATCCCTTGTGTTGTCTCTGGGTCAAGGTGAACGTCCTCCAACCCTGCATATGTATTAATGGAAGCCAGGGAAGACGTTTGATCTTGACCCAGAAGCAACACAAGGTCTAAAATAAACGCTTATTTTCAAACCTTGACCTTGAGATAACACAAGGATTAATAACCACAAATATTTTTTCTTTAGGCTTTTATTTCCTCAAGCCTCTTAATTAGTTACTTATTATGTTACATCACAGATTCAAACTGTTTATTTTATTGTCTCTTTTATTTAAAAGAGTTTATTTGGGTCGAGGAAACCGTGGATCACAAAAGCCAGACAAGTTGAGAACCAGTAATACCATAATGTATGTTCTGTTACTCTTCAGCTACAAGAAATACGTAAACCCACACCAGTGACCTTTGACCTTCATACCTGTGTTCCACTGAAGCCACGATGAAGCCCTGTGACGCCAGCTCTACACAGATAGTCGAGTACAACGTCCTGTTGAATTTTAGAGTACATTAAAAAAAACATTCAGCTTGACCACCTTTTAAAACACAATCTCACCGAAACGCTCCGAGTCCGTGTGAGAATATAACCACGGGATGTTTCTCTTTTGCTTTAAATGGAGCATCCAGCGTGGCCGGGATCTTAAAGGACCCTGAAACAAAATCTTGAATGAAAAAAAACACTATAAGTTTACATTTTTGCTTCAAATCGGGTAACATTTGTAAAACAATTTGTATAATACTGTTCAGGGCTGCAGAATATTGTGCTTATGGTGTAATTTTAACATCCTTTATTGAGTAGTTGGACCGTGTGGAAGTTACCAAACAGGTAGTTGAACAAGTGCACACTGAATGTCCTGTTGAGCTTCATGAAGTCAGCTAGTCCGTTGAAATACTCTCGGTATGGGATCCAGCTCGGCCAATCTGCTTTGACCGTCTCTTGACATGGATAGTAGAGACGGAAGAAGCAGCCCTGTTGGCAAGAAGAAAAAAAAATCAATATGTTTTTCAAATCGATCACAGTTGTGCAAAAACAACAACTTAATATTAAGCTATAATGATTTTTTTTTCATGTTGAACATTTGCTTATGTGCATAAGCGCAAGGACAGTTTTACCAGAGTAGCTTATTGTGAGTATATTTCTATTTTTAATACTCTACAGTACTTCCTCCACCTCTACTTCCTCCAACATCAACAAGTTCAAATTGACCTTAAGGAAACTATTAGACGGAGCAGCATCCATAATGTGTGGGCAGTCTGAACTCAAGGCTATTCTCTCTCTCGGTGGTTGTCTATAAATGTGGCTTCATCCTTGGTATCCCCTGCCTCTCACCCTGGGTAGCTAGGGCAGACTGCCCCCCCTTGAACACTGTTACCAATAAGTGGATTAAGGAGTATGTTCCAAACAATTTAATGAGTGGATAGTTCCTCTTTTCTTTGGTTCTTCTTTTTTTAAAAAGCAAACAACTGTTGTTCATGCTCATGAATACATTTTAGTTTCAATATTCTGCCTTTTACAGCATTAAAAAAAACAACATCTAGAACAAGACATTCACATTATGTAAGACAGATTTTAACGCTTTTAGGAGCAGATTAATTCAATTTAACATGCCCTTCACAGACAAGATACACATCCGATTTAGACGTGATGCATAAATGTATTTCAAAACATTTACTGATTTCATATCATAAAAAAAATGCCCTTAATTTGATATGATACATTAAAGGTTAGTCATTTGAACTGTAGATTTAAAGAATTTAGATTTAAGAATGTAAAAAGCTACAGGGTTGTAAATTTCACCTGAGATAATAATCTTTATTATACTGACTCCTTTAAGGAACATCTTAAGACGTTTTTATTTGTTCAGGCTTTTCCTTGATTTTCTGGAACTCCTGTTGTGTTATCAGTTTTATCTTGACCTTTAAAGTATATACTTTATTGAATATTGTTTTGATTGTTTAAGTGCTTTGTGACCCTGGTCTGGAAAAGCGCTATACAAATAAAAAATACTTACTTACTTACACTCGCTCAGCGAGGAAATATACAGTTAAATTTAACTTTCACCTTATGACTGTTAAACAGAACAGTTTTTTTTTCTCTCTACATTTATCTATTATAGGCAACGGGTCACAAGATAGTCATGAATCACATTTTCTAATCTAAGCAAAAAAAAGAAGAAGAAAGAAATTGAACATGTTGACAATTCTACATGGGAAGTCCTGAACATGATCGACTTATTTGTGTTGAACATGACTACAAGTGTTGATTTATAGTAAAAACATATGGTATGTAATTCATAAAACTTCAACTTGGGGGCCCCTTAAAATACATTTTGACATCAATATTTGAACATTTTGTAAATGGATCAAATATTTACATAACATACAACTTTGCCATCTGGATTAACTACGTCTAACCTTCATTTTTTTGTCCTTACCTGAGATGAGTGACCGGTCATGAGGTCAGTGCAGCCCACAGGATCGGGTCCCTTGGGTGCTGGGATCCCCAGATGACTGCAGGAGCCCCCCATGGTGAAGACAGTGAGCGATCTGTGACACACAAACACAAACAGCAACGTGACAAAAAATAAAATCACATGGTCCTACAGTCACTGGACGGCAGTTATTTAACTTCTTCATTTATCCGAAGTGATTCCAAACTGGTCTTGACTCACTTCTTCCTGGTTATTATGAGTAGCGACCGTCCATTGAGCAGCATACAAGACTTTGACCTTGTCGCTGTCTCTGCTACACGTCAGCGTCAATATAAGATTATTAAACTAAACTTTAGCTCGAACTGTTGCTTCGATCTTCTGTGTAACTTCACGGAACCGGTTCGAGTTCCGCAGGAAAAGTGGGGCTCGCTGTCACAACAACAAAACAAAACACCTTTTCACTTCCACCGCCACAGACAAAAGTCAAAAATACGATCCCAATCTTCGTCTCGTTTCACCATTTAAATCTCGTTCAGCGGTCCGACATCACAAACACTCACATCGAAGCACCAAATATATAACTGATCGATAAACTGTTATTAAACAGAATGGCGTCTGTACTACTCCAGTCCAGGAGATGGCGCTGTGGATATTTACTCTTACTATAGAACATTGAATGACAACGAAGTAGGAGTAAGAGATGCTACAACTCTAGTAGCAAGAACTGTTTTCACAATGAAACTGGTAAGTAGTCGCTTATTTGTTAAAATAAAAGAGGCAAAAAGAACGTTTTTCATCATATATATCATTTATCCTCATTCCTAATAGTTCGGCCGCTACGGTTACACTATTGATATGAGACGATTATTGTTGAATTGACCTCGGATTATACTCAAAAATCGTAACTGTACACCATTGTGTTGAATATAAAATGTGTTTCTCTTTCAGTATTGTCTGTCCGGTCACCCTACACTGCCCTGTAATGTCCTCAAATTCAAGTCCACCACTATCATGCTGGACTGTGGTCTGGACACCACGTCAGTCCTCAACTTCTTGCCCCTTCCTCTTGTCAACTGGTGAGTGTCTGACAACATATTTATGTTTTAAATCATCACAAATATCATAAAAATACATGTTGTATTTCATACGCCTCATAAGTCATCTTGATGACAGAAAAAACATCTGATAAATGTTGATTCATGTTTGAAATAAAAAATGAAACAATTAAGTTATTGGTTGCATTTGCTGTGCCAGTTAGATAAAAATATAAATATAATATCGCTTCTGTTGTCTTTTTCTTTTCAGCCCAAGACTTTCAAAGCTGCCTGGATGGGTTTCAAAAGATGGTTCAATAAACTTGGAAAAGGTATAAAAAATGTAGATTTTTCAATATGTAGTAATTACTATAGTATACTTATTTAAGAGATTGAAAACTAAAGTAAGTATTGCACTGTCTTTACAGGAGCTGAAGGAATGCGCGGGCCGCGTGTTTGTCGACTCGCAGCCGGAATTTTGTCTCCCAGAGGTTGTAAACTTCACCGCCGCACAAAATGTGTTTCTTAAAAGGGCGATGATTGTCTAAAGAGATGGCCTCGTATATATCTTAAATGAACAAATCCATCTTTTCATTTTCCCAGAGAGACTTGTTGGATCTGTCAACGATTGACGTCATTTTAATCTCCAACTACCACTGCATGATGGCTCTGCCCTACATCACGGAGCACTCCGGATTTACCGGGACAGTTTACGCCACAGAGCCCACGCTGCAGATAGGCAGGTACGAAGATTTATATAAAAAATAAAGTACATTTAAAATTACGACAAGCATTTGTTGTATTTTTTAATGGAAAAAAATCCCTCCTAACTTTCTAAGGTTGCTGATGGAGGAACTGGTGAACTTCATGGAGAGAGTTCCAAGAGCTCAGTCTGCCACCTGCTGGAAGAATAAGGAAATACAAAAGTAAGAATAATTTAAGAAGCCATCAGTGATTCCAAAAAAAATGAAATGGATGCATTTCTGGCTCAATTTTATTCGTATTTTTGCTGTTTTCTTTGCCAAAATAACCTTAAATTATATTTTATTATTAGGATGTTTTCGGTTTGAGCACATTGTTAATAGCTGTTATAATAAAATTGAACTATTTTTAGGATGCTTCCTGCACCATTGAAAGATGCAGTCGAGGTCTGGTCATGGAAGAGATGCTACAGCATGCAGGAGGTCAATTCTGCTCTAAGCAAAGTCCAGCTAGTGGGCTACTCACAAAAAGTGGTGAGGACCTCCTAAACCTTTAAAATGTATCAATTTAACAGATTTTTTTTTGTCAGCATATGAAATGTAATGTATTTTTTCTGTGCTTCAGGAGTTGTTTGGAGCTGTGCAAGTTTCCCCTTTAAGCTCAGGATACTCGTTGGGTTCCTCCAACTGGATCATTCAGTCTCATCATGAAAAGGTTGCCTATGTTTCCGGCTCTTCGCTCCTCACCACTCACCCTCAGGTATGTTAGCATTAGCTCTCATGAGGAAATATCGTCTTTGGACATTGGTGGACTATATAAAAAGATACCGTTACACACTTGTACCACAGTCTTTACAGGCTCTGACAGTTATTTAAATGGACGGATATTTAATTTATCTGTATCATTGTCTTGAACAATGTTGTTTAAACTTGTTATCATTCATTATTATCCCAAAAAGTTCAATTTTTAAATAATCAAAAGTGTGTATTCTCACTGTCTCTCAGCCGATGGACCAGAGTTCGCTGAAGAACAGCGACGTTCTGATTCTGACAGGCCTCACTCAAATGCCCACTGCCAACCCTGATGGAATGGTGGGAGAGTTCTGCAGTAACCTGGGTATGTAGATAGATTCTGGTTGGTCCATTGATTGTTTTAAAAGCCAAACAACTGAATCTTTTAGTCTAGACAAAGGCAGAACATTTACCTATTAGTTAATAGATTTATTTGTCCACATTTTTCTTTGATATTTCCCGTTTTTTTTTTAAAATTGCAGCAATGACAATTCGTGCCGGCGGCAACGTCCTGGTGCCGTGCTACTCCTCAGGAGTGATCTACGACCTGCTAGAGTGTCTGTACCAGTTCATCGAGAGTGCCAACCTGGGTACCACCCCCTTTTACTTCATCTCCCCGGTCGCCAACAGCTCTCTGGAATTCTCACAAATATTTGCCGAGTGGTGAGCCTAATGTTTCAGTGAATGATGTGCAATGTTTTTTTTTAAATTTTAGATCAGGTTTCAATTTTTCTTGTTTCAGGCTTTGTCACAACAAGCAGTCGAAGGTGTATCTTCCGGAACCTCCGTTCCCTCATGCAGAGGTAAGAAATGAGACTTAATTTTCAGTGATTTTGTTCTGTTTTGTTATGCGGCATCTGCTGAAAGAATCGTAATACAAGGGCTCAACAATTTCTCCTCAGTTTTCAGTCTTGGCTTGTTTTTTATTCTTATATATATATATATATATTTTTTTTTTTTTACAACTTACTAATATATTCTAAATGGCAATAGTATAGAAGAGTTATTTAAATTAAATGGAATCCAATGTCTAATTAGACAAATGGGAAAATATAAATAAATAAAGTTAACAATAAAAACTGAAATGCCTGTGTGGAGAGCATTCATACATTAACTTTACATTATCTGGTATATATATTTTTTGAACATTTTCAGAACCTTAGTCAAACATGTCTTTATTTCAGTTGACATTTAAGTCTCTCTTTAATAAATAACACAAGTTCATTGTGTTATGTAGGTTGTAGCAAGTTCCTCTTTTTTTTCCAGCCACCATTAAAATATTGATGATTTAGCAACCATGTTTCTAAACGGATCCTTATAAATGGACTTAGTAATTCTTAACAGTTTACTCTCATGGAAGGACCCCTGTCATGGAGCCTAGATTTAACCCAGGCGTTAAGGTTTATCATTGTTTAACAAAAATGTTTTTACATCGTCTTCTTTGTTCCTGTCGGACAAATCATGATTCTTGTTTTCTTTCTTTTATTGTCCAGTTGATCCAGTCCAACAAACTCAAGCACTATCCCAGCATCCACGGAGACTTCAGCAGCGACTTCCGTCAGCCCTGCGTGGTCTTCACCGGTCATCCTTCGCTGCGCTTTGGGGATGTGGTTCACTTCATGGAGCTGTGGGGCAAATCCAGCCTCAACACCATCATATTCACTGGTAGGTACAGGTGCACCTACTGCACTTCACTTATCTAACATCAAACTGTACGCAACAGTCAAGTTTAGTTTTTTTTTTCTCTCAAAATCCCAACTTTTGTTCTAACAACCCAACAGAACCAGACTTCTCCTATTTGGATGCGTTGGCTCCCTACCAGCCGCTGGCTATGAAGTGTGTCTACTGTCCCATCGACACTCGGCTCAACTTCCACCAAGTCTCAAAGCTGCTCAAGGAAGTCCAGGTATTTCCATCTCTGCTCATTTGGAGACTTTCATCTGTATAGATTTTTGTTCCATTAGTATTAGTAGTAAAAGCCTTTTAAAATGTATTTTGATTTTCTTATTCATATATTTAATAGACAATTGAATTGTATATAGTGTGACTGTTGTCAGAGGAAAAATAATCTTTATTATGATGATGAAAAAGACCCTTTAATAAATGTATTCATGCCATGATATTATAAACATAATTGACAACATTATTTGATTATTTTATTTTACAAAATTGCATTTCATGATTCTCTATATGAATGTGATTATTTTAATTTTAATTAAATAACTATTGTACATTGAATGTCTTCTCAAACCTGTATTTCTCCCTAATTGGAAAATATTTACACATAACTATAAAAGATTCAAGAACTAAAAAAGAAATTAATCAGAAAATCAAGAAAAAAAAAGTTAACTGAATACAATTGAACTACACAACTCTCGTGTTATTATCGGTGGGGAAAGAAACACAGATGCTCAAAATTGTACAAAAAAAGAGGGGGAAATGACAATAATTATATAAACAAAAATGTTTTTTTTTCCAAAAATCAAAAACAAGTTAATCATTTTTTTTTCCAAAAATCAAAAACAAGTTAATCATTTCTTCATCAGTTTTAGGTTATTACTAGGGCTGCAGTTACACAACTCACAGAGTTCCATAAACAGTTCAAGATCTAATAATGGTGACTCTTCACAACATGTTTAAACTAAGGGGGGGCACCCATTAAGCTCTAAAAATGATGACATCAAAATATGATTTAAAAAAAGTTCAAATTGATCAAAAGTTTGAGCTTTAAAAGGGCTTTATTTCTGCCCTGCAGCCCCTTCACGTTGTGTGTCCGGAGCACTACACTCAGCCCCCGCTGACACAGGCGCATCGCTCTGACCTGATGCTGGAGCTGCAGCCTCCCCCCATGCCCTACCGCCGCTGCTCCGTGCTCAACCTGCCCTTCCGACGGCGCTACGAAAGGGTCTACATCCTTCCGGAGGTGAGCTGAAGATGTCAAATATAGTCGGAGAACAGATGTTACAGAATCAACACTCAAGTGTGAAACATGTTTTACCAGCTGGCCAACTCTCTGGTGCCCTCTGAGGTCAAACCTGGCATCTCTGTGGCGACCGTGTCGGCCATCCTGCACTCTAAAGACAACAAACACACACTTCAGGTGTGTGTACATATTTTCTTCACTACAAGAAAAACGTGTTTGATTCACGTTTTCATACATGTTTTTGCTTCGCCAGTCTGTGCCAAAGCCTCCACCGGCTCCTCCAAGCAAGAAGAGGAAGAGGGTCGTGGAGGAGCCTCCTGTGGTGCAGAAGCCCAAACCCCTGCTGAGCGGAGCCGTACCTCTGGATGGATTCCTCGCGACTCTACAGAAGGTCGGATCTCTGCTGTGATCTCAATGCAACTTAAACTGGTCTCACTCTTCCCTCCACCTCCTGCAGCATGGTATCACCGAAGTAAAGGTGGAAGAGACGGCGGACGGACACATCCTTCACCTTCAGGCCGACGACACCCTGATCCAGCTGGAGGAGGACGGGACTCACATCGTGTGCGACAACAACGAGGCTCTGCGCACCACACTGAGGGACCTGGTGCTGCGCTTCCTACAGAAACTCTGACCCACTTTCTTTTTTACGTGCTCAACCAATTGATCAAGCAAGTATATTTTTTTATTAAAATAACTGGTTAAAAATGACTCTGAGTCCTTCTTTCTTTTTAAAATCAAGTGTTAAACTGGAACATAATACATAGAGGGTATTTTATTCAGTAACAGAATTGTCAAACTCTTGAAAGTTTCAACGTTTGTGTAATAATTATCAAATAGCACTTATGTAATACATTTAAAGTTTCAAGAACTTTATGGTTAAAATGTGTTGATTCAACGGCTTACGTATAGTTTATATTTTGAATATGCTGGCATTAGATGTCTAGGGAAATATAACTAACTGTAATCAATCACCTACATTTTCAGTTAATCACGTGACCGCCGCTAAATCTTGGTAAATGACTTTAAAAATGTTAACTGTCAATCAATTTGAGTTACTATGTGACATTAACAGGATCTTAGTCTGAGACCTTTAAAAGTGTGTTTATATATAATTTTCATTTTCAAACTTCTTCTCGGCCAACATCCCAGACGAACAAAGAAAACTTCAGTCATGTGACAAAATATTTAATATTAGCACATCGTTGTCATCCTTAAAATGTCATAATGTACAATAATTTACAGTGTACTGCATGACGACACTCGAATATAAGAGAATATAAGAGAATATGGACGACAGGGAACCTCTGGCTTTTTGACGTACACACATTATTGGACACATCAGGACACACATGTTGGAGAAGAACTCATTAGTGGTTACATTTAAACAACTTCAGGTGTGACAATATTTTACTTGCTGAAAACAAAGGTCATTTCAAGGTCACTCATGTGCAAATCTGCTTTTGGAAGCAAACGTGATGAAGGAGCAAATTTGCAGATGAACTTTTGGTTTGGTATTTTAAATGGTTAGTGGAACATGAGTCTGTTCGATGTACACCTGAGGCTTTGAAACATCCTAAAACAACAGTCGCCTCGACTCTGATGAGTCCAACCTTCTCCGCGGACGAGGAGGTTTAACTCCCTCAGCCGTCCAGCCGTCCGTGTCTTCTTCATCTCACCGTGTCGGTTTACTTGGACTCTTTCTGGGGGTCCAGCAGCGAAGAATCGATGCCCAGCTTCTTCAGCTCCTCCACCAGATCTCCGTTCTGGTGCATCTGCAGCAGGATGTCACAGCCGCCCACAAACTCCCCTTCGAAGTAAACTTGAGGGATCGTCGGCCAGTTTGAAAACGCTTTGACTCCTGAGAGAGATGAGAAGACAACCACTTTAAGATGGTGATGAAAAGGGAAACATTAAAACACACACACATCGCACACGTACACGCACACACAGTCACACACATAAAGGCCCCCACATACATACACACAGACACAGTCTCAGACACACACACACTCACAGTCACAGTCACACACACTCACAGTCACACACACACAAGTCACACACATACATACACACAGACACAGTCTCAGACACACACACTCACAGTCACAGTCACACACACTCACAGTCACACACTCACAGTCACACACACACAAGTCACACACATACATACACACAGACACAGTCACAGACACACACACACAGTCACAGACACACACACAGTCACAGTCACACACATACATACACACAGACACAGTCTCAGACACAGTCACAGACACAGTCACACAGTCACAGACACACAAGTCACACACATACATACACACAGACACAGTCTCAGACACACACACACACTCAGTCACAGACACACTGTCACACAGTCACAGTCTCACACACAGACACAGTCTCACACACAGACACAGTCACAGACACACACACACACACACAGACACAGTCTCACACACACACACAGACACAGTCTCACACACACACACACACACTGTCACAGACACACACACTGTCTCACACAGACACAGTCACACACACGTCACACAAACACACAATAGGTTTCTGTGAGACACTTCTTGAGTTAATGCTTCCTCTAAGTGTGAGACATGTCGCTCGAGTCTCCAGTTACACACCCAGAACTGGACCCCCCTGATAAACCACCACAAGTGTTATCGTGATCAGCGTCAAGAAGACCAAGTGAAGCTCGAGTCTGAACATGAAGGTCACACTTACCTTCTCTGAGACCCTCGTCCTCCAGCACGTTGTACGCCGCGAACCCGTCCACCCCGTGCATGCGCAGGATCTGGACCACGGCGTTACTGAAGCCACACTTGGGTTGAGCCGGTGTGCCCTTCATGAAGACCACCACCTTGTCCTTCTTCACCAGCTGCCCGATGTCTTTCTGGGGGTCCAGCGCCGAGCACAGCGACCGGCGGGCCGAGGTCGCCCACACGCGTCCCTCAGCCGGTCCCGGTAGATAGTGGACCGCCCGGGACCGCACACAGTGAGCGGTGAACCTGACCAGAGTGTTCATGGTCTTTGGGTCAGTTTTTAAGAGTCAAAAACCTGGGGGAACTTGTGGAGGCGCGTGCGAGCGGGTTGACCGTCAGCAGGTAGTTACCAGTTAGCAAACACCAACATCCGGCGTCACAGGAGGGGCGGGGCTCGCTCCTGATTGGATGGATGACGTCAAGAAACTCACTTCTGATTGGCTATTGGGCACGTCACTCGTAACCCTTACGCAAGGAATTTACAAAAAAAAGAAGTATTTAATTACAAATTAAACCAGCATATCATGAAAGTACAACCATGAGACATTATTATAGTATTTGGATATAAAAAATAAATTTAATCGCCTAGTACAATTTTTTTTTTTAATTTTAAGGTTAAGTGCTTATCGGAAACAGTTGTAATTGTACCTTATTTGATGTTACGAAGACAGTTGGGGTCTCTATGTATTATTTAATAAGGTACGTTTGGGGAATTACGACCACCACTCGCAATACTTCTTTGTATATGTTCATATATGTATATTTTATTCTTATTATATGTATTATTATTATTATTATTATTATTTATTATTGTTGTTATTATATTTATATAATATATGAATATTTTGTTCTTATTTTATTTTGATTATGTTTTATGAAAAATTTCTGTATTTGCTGTGGATAATTTGGAAAAAAAACAATTTAACAATAAAGTTCTACCTAACCTAACCTACATGTTGCATACAATTTTATTTTCCTGTATTCATATATATATATATATTAAATAAACTAGCTTAATATTTTTATTTCGACCCCTTTTGTTTATTTTTTTATTTTATATTTCGTATATTAATACGGACCCGGAACGCCTATAACTTCCGGGTTATATCCCCGGAAGTAGTAGTAGTAGACCAAGCGAGGAAAGATGGCGGAGCAAACGCAAAAGAACAACAAGCCTTCAAAAAGTGGCGGAAAAGAGCCACAACCTTTGATTATTGCGAAAACCACCGCTGAAGAACAGCGACTCAAGTTGGAGCGGTTGATGCGGAACCCGGACAAGCCGGTTCCGATCCCCGAGCGACCGAAGCAATGGAATCCGCGAGCGCCGCCGGAGTTCGTCCGCGACGTGATGGGCTCCAGCGCCGGCGCCGGCAGCGGAGAGTTCCACGTCTACCGGCACCTCCGACGCCGGGAGTACCAGCGGCAGGACTTTCTGGACAGGATGTCCCACAGACACAAGAAAGCCATCGATTATCTGGATAAAGTGGAGCAGAACAAGATGGACGCGGAGGAGAGGACGGCCAAGCGCAGGAAGAAGCGGGAGAAGCAGAAGATGAAGAAGCTCAACGCGAAGAAGGCAAAGATGGACAGTAAAGGTAAAGATGGAGAAAAGGACAGCGATAGTAGTGAAGACGAGGAGGACAAAGACGACGACAAAGAGGAGGAGAAGGAGGCCGATGACGACGCCGAGGTTCCGAGCTTCATCATGGGGAGTAAATGACAATTGAACACGTTAGGACTGGAGGCGCTTCCATGAGAATCATCCCCACGTTTTGTTCACTCTTATCAATGACCACGTGTGTTGGTTTGTGAGACCAAAGGAAACGCAAACTCTGTCAACAGCTTTTATTACATTTTTTAGTCTGTCAGCCTCAGCTATCATTTTAAGTGTTGTTAATCTTTTAATAAACACAACATTCAAAAAATGTTTTCTCCAAGTTTGTTTTGTGCTATTTGTTTGTTTATTTTGTGATGGTTCCTCGCACACGGTTCAGGACCAGAGGAGAGAAATCCTTCCAGACTGTTGCTCCTAAGCTTTGGAACGATCTTCCTCTCTCTTTGTGTTTGATGATCTACTGACTCCTTCAAGAAACATCTTAAGATGTTTTTATTTGTTCAGGCTTTTCCTTGATTCTCTGGAACTCCTGTTGTGTTATTAGTGTTATCTTGACCTTTAAAGTATATACTTTATTGAATATTGTTTTGATTGTTTAAGCTCTTTGTGACTTTTTGCCATCGTTGTGATGCCCTTTGCACTATCAGTTGCTCATGGGCTCAACAAGTTGGCACACAGCAGCTCAAAGAATGAAAAGGCGTGACCTCCGGAGGATCAGGGGATCCACGTGCGATGTTCTTTGGACAGAATCCTGCCTTCCACGGCGGTGGTGCTCTTGACTCGTAGTCACCACCTTTCTTGAGGCGGGTAGAGTAGAAGGTCGTCAGCTGGATATTGTCTGAACCTAGAGTAGGTTTTCTGGTCAGACACTGCTCGCTGGAACAAACGTTTTCTATGTAATCACAAGTTAAAACGTAATAAATGCATTTAAGAAATCACAACTTCCTGGTGTATTTTTTTTTTCAGCCACAGATTCAGTGATTGTTTTAGAACATGTATTGTGCACTTTTCCACGTTGTGTGCATGGGATCAGGAAAAGCAATTACTTTATTTTAAAAATTGTATTTTAATGATGGTTGATGGAGTCGGACTCCTTCAAGAAACATCTTAAGACATTTTTATTTGTTCAGGCTTTTCCTTGATTTTCTGGAACTCCTGTGTTGTTCTCTGTGTCATCTTGATCTTTTAAGTATATAATTTGAGTTTTGTTTTGATTGTTTAAGCGCTTTGTGACCCTTGTCTGGAAAAGCTCTCTACAAATATAAATTACTTACAGGTGAGTTTTACATAGAATTAGTGAACTGCTGCCCTCTGCTGGTGAGATTGCGTCAGGTCTAAATCTGGCCAAACCTCACTGTTTATTACGGTGGCCCTGAAGGGCGAACGAATACTACAAAACAGTTTTGTCAAAACTAAAGAATATCAAACGGTAACCACGACTACCACGTTTTTTAATGAATCAACTCTTCTTTTTTTTAAATCAATAATACATAAAGAAATGTACTTCCACACAAAAGCTGGGTTTTTTTCTACTAGCAAAAAATGAACTTGCAAAATTAAATGTTATTTCTTTTGTGTCATTTCAATTTGAGTATTGTGTTCAATGTTTGTTTAATTTGCTATTTATACACACACTATATATATATAATATATATAGCACTTCTTTTTTTTTACTTGAAATACTATTTGAGGTCATAGCTAAAAAGAGCAACTATTAAGGACATTTTTAGGGGTTCTAACTCTAACTGTAAACTAACTAAACTAACAGCATTTAACTTTCTTCCACCTCTGCTTCATCATAAGCTGACCACGTGTACAGTAGTTTCAGGTATGTGTGTCAGTGAAACCAGCTGCTAAACGCTCAGCTTTTTACGACTGGCCTCTTCAGGAAGGTCTTCGTAGCCCAACATGGTGATTTTGGCTCCCGCCAACTTTTAATGGACCGCCGCCATCAAAGGAATTTTATGATGCTGCTAAAGATTCATGGCAAAAGGTCTGAGCCTCTGAGGGGGAGTGGTGACTGACTGGATCAGCATTTCTGGGGGAGGTTGCTCCTGCGTGTTCGGGCAAGACTCGACTTCTTCACTTTTCTTTACTTATCGAACCTCAGCACAGCGTCCTCGTTCAAGAGATGGTTTGCTGAGCAGATGTGTGGACTGATCAAAATGCAGCAGCAGACTGACTGGGATTCACAAGCAATCAGCCAGGATCATGTGCAGCAGCCTCAAGGTACAAGTAGACCACACACACACACACACACACACGTTTCTATCTTCACAAAAGAAGAAAGTCACTCTATTGATGCATTTAAAACATTTTGTTAGAAATACCTCTGCTTTTTATGTTCTAAACTTTGTATGATAACAAACCAATGTGACCTTTTTGAACTTCATACTCAATGGTATATTTCAATGCTGTTTTTGTCTGTTTTGACTTAAAAAATAGAAAAATGTTCATTATTATAATTATTATTAATAATACAAAAGCATCAACAATATGAAACCGTTTAGATTGTTTTTTTGTGTGTACATTCAGTGTGTTTTGTTTGAGGAGGTCATCTTTCAGAATAAATGTTTTCTTGAAAATCACAAGCTCAAATATATACATGTTACAATTTCAAATCGTTTTATTTATTATTAATACCAACCACACATTTTTTTTACAACTGAATTCTACATATTTTATCATTTTATTTACACTTTTTTAAATCACATTTTACTTTACTAGTATCTTCTTTTCAAGTTAATTGTGCATAGTTTTGGCTTCAAGTATTAAGAACGTATTCTTCCAGTTGTTTACCCATTAAATTCTTATAACTCTCAATACATTGTATTATAATATTTCAGTTAAATTTGATGTATATTTTCAAGTTTTCCTGATTGTTGACATTTTGTATATTGTATTGTTTACAAATTCGTTTTCATTATTTCAGTTCAATAATTCCTTCTTATTAACATTTTGTATTATCTTATTTATTTATATTATTCTGAACTGACACCGCAACAATAAAAAAAGTCCCATGTTGTGTTTACAACACTGGCAATAAAAGTTTCAGATTCTGATCATTATCATCATCAGATGACAAGAGAGCAGTGCAGATCAGAACCTACACCCGCTGGATGAACGTGTTTCTACAGAACGTAAGATTCAGTTCAACATTCACTCTTATCTTTTCGATGAAATCACCGACACGCTCCTCTGTAGCGTGATCCTCCCATCACAGTGAAAGACCTGATCCGAGAGATGCAGGACGGGCGGATCCTCATGGCTCTGCTGGAGGAGCTGACTGGATGCAGGCTGGTATAAAATCCAAATTGCACCTACATTTATTCTCATCCGTGATATGCTATTTCTTATCTCAGCTCTACAGGTTCAGGTCGTCTCCTCATCGTATATTCAGGCTGAACAACATTTCCAAGGCACTCGCTTTCCTTGATGACAGACATGTAAGTTTAAGTTTAGGGGTCACACTATGTTGCTGTGAAAGATCTGGTGACAAAACATAAAAGTAGGACAAAAAATTGAATTTTAGTTTATTTTAATGGGAATGCTCACAAATTACCTATGTTTAACAATTTAAATATTAGCTAATCATGAATATAAATTACAAACTACAGCATGTCATTGTTATTTAGTATAAAGGTAGATTCTGACATGATCAGCTTCATGGTTTCATGGTTTTACTCTTTACTTGGCCCCTGATCCGACTATGTTCAGGTGATAATTCAACAGAAATCCAGTTGTTCGTTAGAAAAGATCTGTTCCCAACTGAAATACTTCAAATATTCCCTCCACCTTTTTGCCATAATGGTTTTGCACAGAATTTTGGGGTTCCTGCCAGGCCCTACAGGAACTTAACATACAAAGAGATGATATGTACAGATATTGTTAATTTATAACTTTTACTAACTTGTTGTTGTATGGATTTTAATTTAACAGATTTACACAACACATTTAAACAGCTGGAATCAAAGCAACTTAAAAAAGCTTAGTAGAAAGAATACCCTCATATTTTTACACATAGCAAATTCCTATTTTATAATATTATTATAAATAAAACAGGGGTCATTTAATATTGTAATTGGACTAGAATGAACTAATTCCAATTTGGCTCGTCCCTTTTAAATGATCTTGTGGAATAGACAGATCATTGGTTTCATGAATCTTCATGATGCTTCATCAAACTATCTCTACTTATCTCTTTATTTGGTGGCAAAATGAGACAAATAACAACAACACTAAGATTTTTTTTTACCTCTTATAATTGGTGTAGTTGTTCTTCAAAACGTTGTGAACAAGATGCACTCAAAAGTCCAGTTATGGATCCCTCACAGAACACAATGAGTTTGATGGTCATATCTCTCGTATGAATCGTTTCTATCGGGGATCGGCTGATGTTTTTACATGTATTTTCCACAAGTGATTAAAACATTTCATTTCTGTCGTCTCTCAGGTGAAGCTTCTCGGCGTGGATGCCTCTGGTATCGCTGACGGCCTCCCGTGTGTCATTTTGACCCTCATCTGGAACATCATCTTGTATTTTCAGGTGGATTTTCTGTCATCCGCTCCGATATCTCCACATAGTGATCTTCACGCTGAGACAGATTGTTTGTTTCTATTCCCTAATCTGATGTTGGATTGTAATACAGGTGAAAGAGGTGACCGCGGGCCTCCAGAGGCGTTTATCTTCCAGCCTTTCGTCCTTATCGACTAGTGTTCAATCCAGTGAAATTTCACCTCCGCCAGACGAAACTGGCGGCTACTCAAGTAAAACGCTGCCAAGCAAAGGAAGGAAGGCGGCCAGGAAGCCCAAATACCAGGGGAAAACTCTCAAAAGTCTCCTGCGATGGGCCCAAAAATGCACATCACCGTGAGCCAGCAACAAGTCACTCTGTAGCCAAACACTGTGAATGACATCACGGTTCAATTCCCAGGTTTGGAGTGGAGGTGCATGACTTTGGGAAAAGTTGGAGGAGCGGACTGGCGTTCCTGGCCCTGATTAAATCTCTGGACCCGGCTTTGGTCAACCTGAAGGAGAGTCTGTCCAGGGAGCCCAGAGAAAACATCCAGCAGGCGTTCACGATCGCCCAGCAGAGCCTGGAGATACCTCCCTTACTGGAGCCTGACGGTTTGAATCCACATTCTTCCTGAGCTTAATCTCAATCATGGGAAAAATTCCGCTTCATTTTGGGACATTTGGATCACATGCTAAAACACAAGTGTATGCCAGGACAAGAAAAAAAATGAAACAGGATCAACCTTGATTGAATTTTCCTAAACTGATTTGCAGCAAATTCCAATTGAACTTTGACTTAAACAGCACAAAAGTTCGACTGTTGAAGTGCGTTATGGAACTCGTGGACCTCTAGTTTAACAAAGCTGCTATAGAGAATTGAAATATCTTGACTTTAAATTTAACTATGTCCCATAATTGGTCTTGTATGTGTCAGAAATGTAGTTTTCGACAACTAAATCTTGATGGATTCGTGCTTTCCTCAACCTGATGTTCTATTCTGAAAGTAACTCTTTTAAAAGGATATGACAAACAACAGCTAAACTTGCCCCTGGCAGGAAGGCACTCGATCTGGCCGACATAGATAGATGGATGGAGGGAGGGAGGGAGGGAGGGATGGATGGATGGATGGATGGATGGAGGGATGGATGGATGGATGGAGGGATGGATGGATGGATTCATGTGGCAGAAGACAGATTTTAATGCAGGGATTCCAGGGAATCAATAAATGTTAATATTTCGAGAATTAAAAGTGCTGATCCGATGAAGCTTCATTAAACAGTGTCATGTTGTTCAGAGGCCATTAGGTGGCGCCATCAGTTTAAAAATGATGTGATGTCTCATTAGAAAAGTTGTTCAAAACAAAGCAAAATAGTGCAGTGACTGATGGAATGAAATGAGTTAATTATAGTTTGACAGTTAAAGTTGTTGACCATCTATTTGTGCCTGGTTGGAGTATCACCTGTCTCTCATCCTAAGTAGCTGGGATATGAACCAATCCTCTGTGAAAGTGAAAATACACAAAATACTACAATGAAGAAGTTGCTAACGGTTTTCTCTTTTCTTATCAGATGTGCTGCGTTCCTCACCGGATGAGCAGTCCATCATCACCTACGTCTCAATGTTCCTGGGACGACACTCAGACAGGGTCAGTGGCATTTAAAGTTGCTGTATCAGCGTTAAGTGATGAGTGGATGACACTTCATGAAGCTTTATTTTCAGTGTCCAATAGATGTCACTCTTCCCCTGTATAATCTATTGCTTGGAACATCTATTCGATCGAAATCTCAAATAATTTTTAAACTGAGGGCTATTGAGCTCTAAAAATATTACCAATCTTCACAAGGCCACCATTACCAACGACCTAGATTCTTAACTCACAATGATACTATTCTTTTCACAGTTACACAATAACAATTACAACAATGTACAATCTTCCACACACTTGCAGCATCATGAACCAACTTGCGTCCAAGTATGTCTTAATTCCTTGTGCTGGGAACAAATAATGAAAACAGTTCAAGGCTGGTGTTTCGTAATGCATGATTAAAGCTTATATTGAAAATAGTCCAAACAACTTTTTTAAATGGAGTTGCAGTAAAATTAAAGTGGAGAAATAAAAAAAGTTGAACACTTAAATGAACACTTAATTAACACATATGTCTAATATATTAAATTATTCCTTAAATCATTTTGTCCAGTCCCAGTGAAACTTGATTAAAAAAGATTAGGATTCATCAATATTAATCCTGCATTGTCCAAGCATTTGTTGAGGTGTATGAAGTCACCATCTTATAAAAACCTAAATCACCCATCATTAGATTACTGAACTGAGTGGAACATAAATGTGAGCGTTTGTTCCTATTATTTCATTTCATGATCTAGAAATTAACCAAGAACAACTTTGTCTTTCAGCATCTTCCACCCGAGAACATAAATATGATCCACACGTCCTCACTTGATTCTGATGTAGATATTCCGCCCGAAGCTCCTTCTGTCCACACTGTGAGCAGAGAGCAGGACCTTTGGAGTCGCTGGTCTAGAACATCTCCAGGAGCTCTTCCCAACTGCATTGGCATCTCAACCTCTGGCCTGACCCCTGGACCGATCACCAGAAAGAGAGCCGCGCAGCCTCCCAGTCCACTGGACGCCAGAGTGGTGAGCCCGGAGATCCGATCATGGATGGAGAAAGCCGCGGGGGGGCAGCACCACAGCAAACCCAGGGAGAGTTACTTCTCTTTGAGCTCGGAAGAAGGAATCTACAACTTATCAGTGCTGGACTCTGATGAGGAAGACGCCTACAGCTACATCCTGGAACTGGGCAAAGATGATTTCCAGCCTCAGATGAAAAGAGGGGTCCAGAGGGTGGAGGAGGAGACGGTGGAGGACATGCTTCTGGATGGAGAGACGAGTGTGTTTGAGGAGTTTTGCAGGGAGATACCGTTGGTACCGACCAGAAGAGAAAGACGGGCCTATAGTGAGGACAGCATAGATGATGTTCAGTTTCCAGAGGAAGAAGGTTCAAAGTGGAGGGAAAGAGAATTGAACCTGCAGAAATCTGAAGGACAAAGGAATGGCACTATGACGAATATGATCTACAGCAGAAAAACGATCTGGATGAGAGACAATACTAATCATGCTGCATCAATTCAGCCAAAATGGTACTTAGTCACAAACACTTTAATAATATTTTTACCTTTTTAAAATGATCATTCATACAAATACTGTAAAGCTCTGAAGATGATGTTAAACCCACATTTTCCTGGGACAAATGAGAGAAGAAACATCTTCATTGTGTTCTGGGCTTCCTCCCAGTTAGACTTGCCCAGAACACCTTTATATAGGCTTCCAGGTGCTATCCTGAAAAAACACCTGCAGTTGACTAAGCTGACCACAAAGAAACCTTTCTTGGTCTCTTTATGAACTCAGATCAGCCGTTATATTGTAGAGCATTTGCTATTTGCTCTTTTTTTTTAGCAAGGAAACACTTAACATACTCTTAAACCACAAGATCATCTGAAAAAAAAACATTGCTATATATAGAAACTTCTGCCCATACATATGATGTATAAGGCTGATAACTTTCATTCTGAACTGGATAAAAAAAAGAAAAATGAATCAATAATAAATATTAGTTATGGTCTGATGAAGCTTCATGAAGCAGTGTCATTTTTTTAACTGTTCTAATGAAACATCACATCATTTTTAAACTGATGGCGCTACCTACTGACCTCTAAACAACATGACACTGCTTCACGAAGCTTCATCAGCCCATCACTAATAAATAGAACTCGAGAGGCACTAAGATATCGCATACCTCTGCCAAGGAGCTCATTTTGTTCAAGCCAAGCAAACAATCAGATCAATCAAGCAATTCCTATAACGAAGATTGCATTCAAAATAAAGGTACTAGAACCTTGACCTCTAGTGACATGATGCCTGTGTTGCCTTGCACCCTTAAGGCAACTACGTTGTCACGTTGTTTTTTTTAGAAGGTACAGACTGTAAGTATCCTGAAGAAAGAAAAATGCAACACATAGCTACATGTACACAATTCCGAAACTGTGGAGTTCTTTAGGAACAGAAACACATATAATATATCTGACAGAAACATAACCTCTTTGGCAGAGGCGATAAACATAATATACTGTATACATATATATTTATACAGTTCAAAGGTCATTTTCTATTTTGCCTTGAATCCCAGAACACTTGAGTAACTAAGAACTAATGTTATTTTCACTGCCTTAATCCTCTCCTGATCTCTGTTTCTAACGCTTGTGTGTTTTTTAAAACTTTCCAGCAGCGTCCGAGGCGACGGTGGACTGGTCGCTCAATCTCTCCCAGCCTCCTGTGACATAACCCCATTAGAGCTGGAGCTGCTCGGGGTCCTGTGTCTGCTGCTCTACTGCTACCTCATCCTGCCTCAAATGAACCTCTGAGCTCCCCTACAGTGCTGCCTTCCCATTAAGTCACGCTTATTAGCAAGCTTTCCCTCTAATGAGCCAAACATGGGCACTTAGGGCTCAGCTCGCCTCTTTATCTGTGTCACAAAATTTCCCAGAAGACCACATTTAATGATTCGGTTTGGCTCTCGCTGGCAGCACAAGTAAGATTCACATAATGCTGTTCTCCCAGCTGATGCACAGATAGTAGCTGGTCGTGTGTACACTTCATACACTTCGACACGAATAGGAACAATTCATCTTCACATTCATCATGTCGACTTTAGAAAACTGTATGAATCTATGAAGAGAATTTAACTCATTATTTGAAATTAAATGATTATTTCAATCATAATTCATCCGCCTTGACTTCAGCAGATTTAAATACTGAAAATTAATGATGGGTCGATGAGGCCCAGTTGCTGGAGCAGAATAATGATTCAGTGTCATCATTTTGAAAGCCCACTAGATGGCACTCTCAGTTTAACAATGAGGCCAGTGCTGTGTCTCAAATCGCATACTTGCGTACTCAAAGTTAGTATTTTTAGTGGGTAAGTGCGTCTCAATTCTTAGTACGCGAAATTTAGTGCGCCATGCACACTAAATTGGCGTACTAAAACGCCCACAAAACTGAGTATGGTTTGATGGACAGTATCTACCCTAAACGGCTACATCTTAGTGACGTTGTAAACGGAAGTTAAGTCATATATATATATTGTATATATATACAGTATATATATATATAAATATATATATATATGCATATATATGCATATACTTACATGTGCATTTTCAGTCAAAAGTAGGAGGATGACACGTCTCTGGTGTTGATACCAGCGTAAATATCTCACGAATATTTTGTTTCTCATATTTTTTCTTTATTTGGTTGGTTGCAATCATCGTTAAATAGTAGTAGAAGTAGAAGCTGTCGCGTCATTTCCTGTTAGTGCGTAGCGGCAGAGTTTGATTGAGACATACTATCTGTTGAGAATTTGCGTACTAGTTAGTACGTACACTATCCTGATGCATACTAACTTCTAGTATACTAAGAGAAGCATGTGATTTGAGACACAGCACTGGTTTCATCGAGTTTGTTGATCAGAGCCAAACGTTATAATGCAGAGAGTGCCATCTAGTGGCTTTTCAAAACTATAACACTGAATCGTGATTCAGCTCCAACAACTGATGCTGCATCATGAGGCTTCATCAACACGTCACTTGTGGAAATCATGGCACTGGAAGCTTCATGATAAACCAACTGTTATTAAAATTAGCATGAATTCTGTCTTAAAAATGCCCAACATCAATGTAGATTTGTTTACAAAAGAAGATTAAGACTCTTATTTAGTCATTTTTTAAACTTGATCTAGCTGCTAACTATCTCAGTACCTTATATAAAAACACTGACCCACTACTGTAAAGCAGTTTGGTGACACTCTCAGGTGGCTCTTCCAGACAAAGTGACACAGCTTTGCACATGTCACAGACACTAAAATGTAAAAATCAATTTGTCAAGAGAGCTATGGCTTCTTACAACATTTGTAATAGTTTTAGATATAAACTATGAGTACAACATCCTGCTTTTATTCTGGTTTATTTCACTGTAACACTTGGCTTTCTTCAACAAGCTTCCTTCACAACTGATTTCCCCCTTTTTTTTTTTTTTACTTTTGTAGAATCCTCTTCCTCGTGTTTCTTCTGGATATTCTGTCAGCTTGTATTGCCTGTTGTATTTGGTTCAACCTTTGTTTTCCATGGGTGTTTTTTTTTACCACTATGTGTGTTTTGATTTATATTTTATTTTGTGCTGCTGTTTCCTCCATGTTTTTTTTTATTTTTTTTTTACAATTTTTCTTTTTCTACAATAAACCATACATTGAACACATGGTTACTTCCTCATTCAGGTTTCCTAGTATTTGTAGCGTAACAGAATATACATTCAGGGTGTGCAAACATGGCTGCGCTGATTCTCAGGAAGACATTTCTTTACATTTTGAGTTTGTACACATTCCTATTTTGACACAAAGCACACGTTCAATTTCCCTTTTACGGTTTCATTAACTATCCAATTTTTGTTCACAAATACTGTCTGAGGTTTACTTTAAAGGTTAGTTGGGATTATTTTTCAGAGTAATTTAAAACAGTTTTTTCTTTTTAGAGTTGTAGGCAAAAATATATGTCCATCTGGAGCTCATACAGTCAACTGTCTACACTGGAAGTGCGATATTTACCCATAGTATTTCCTGTTTGTATCGCTTGTTATTCTTAAACTTCTGCTACAATTGATGTTAAAATATATAGACTGCAAAAAAATATCTTAATTTAGTTTCAAGGATAAAGAAACATCAGACATATAAACATCCATGCCCACAATTTCTCCTAAAATGATCAACAGCAACAAACAAATAATAATAATAATAAGTAAGTAAAAAATTATAACACAGATGGACATTAGTTTATACAGTACATCTATACACATACTTGAAAATAATGTTCACAATGGAGGTATTTGGATGTTTTTAAGTGTCTTTTAGAGGAAGATAAAGACCAAGACAACTGAGCTCCAGTCGTTACATTAAAATGAACATACATTTTTGCCTATGACTTTAAAAAGGAACAGATTAATCTAAAAATATTCCCAACCCTTAGTCGACATGAGAGTGAGTAGAGAATAACTGAAGTTTTAATTTTGAATAAATTATCACTTCAAGTTTGCTTCCTTCTTCAAGCTGTGGGAAACGTAAGATCTTAAATTTAAACAAATGTAAATCAAATCGATTCAAGTTTTAATTTGTCAAATATACTAAACGCACGAGATACTGCACAGATGAAACGGAAAGGACTAAAAAAATTATTTCTTTGTTCTTATTAAAACCTTTTGAAACTCTTTTACCAAATCTTGTGGTGTTGGACTGAGTAAAGCCAAACTTACTTAAAATGTTTTCCAACGTCTGTGCTATAGGTCAAAAATATAGTGTCAGCTTCCAACCACACGGTGGCGTTGCAGCATCATCTGTCCCCATGTAGCTGCCGTGACTCTTACAGTTCCTGCTAGGAAGAGAAAATGAATTTGTTGGTAGATTAAATTGAAGTCAATAATTAATGAAGTCCAATTCTGTCTCAAGTTTTCTTGACTTTAAGTTAAAATTGTACTTCTCTAAGTTTTGTTATCATGTGAATGGTTTCTTTGCCCTCTCTGTTGTTCCATTTATATTTTCAAGATAAGTTTGAAATGTGTGTTTTACTCTCCTGCCCCCCATATCGCCCTAATGTGTTCCGTTTCATAGAAACATTAAAAAAAAATATTAGTCACCACTGTTTGCTCGCACCTAAACCCCTGGGTCAAGAGCTCGGTCCCCCAGATCGATGTACTTTCACCACCACCCCCGCATCGAACCACGAGAACAACACTTCCCTGAAGCTGAAGTTCGGTCGCTCTCATGTGGGATCGACCTGCTGCGTCCGTGGATCAATGTGACGAACGACTGTGGTGGTTTACAAATGTATCCAATGATGGGTCACCTCAAAGTTTCTAAACACGGTTCAGACTATTTTCTGAGCAGGTCTTTTCGGTAGAAGACCAGTGTCTAAGGTTCAGTTCATGATCTCTCAGAAATGTCCCGATGTGTAAAAATCTTGCCAACATTAATGTACCGACTCCTCCCTCATTACCTGAGTCCATCACCTCCACCTCAGGATCACCTGTCCGCCATCTTGGAAACCACAGAAGCAAACAACAACTTCCTCAATGGAACCACTCTTTGGACCTTGATCCAATTCTTGCTCCTTCAGAAGATCATCATGTGGTCTAGAATCGTCTCAGTGAAATGTTTTCAAAAATAAGGTCTTGTAGTTTTACAATTAACCCCAATACACATTCAATAAACAGAAAATCAATATTTGGTGATTATAAAAAAGCGCCTGACTTGGAATGCTTTGGACCTAGAAACAGGATTTATGTATCGGCTCTGTGTCGCTAAGGGTTTTTATTGTCGTTGTCTATGAGTGGAAACTTTTTTAAAAGAATATTCGAGTGGACACAATCAAAAACGCTGGTTTCACGAGTAGTTCAAGTATGCTTGTCCTATTTGTGTGTTCATCGTCATGTGCCACATCTTCTTCTGAACTCCAACGATACAAACAATATTTAGAACAAACAACAGTTATACAACACGCATATAGACGACATCAATTTCACAGATGTTATGCAGAAGCAGATCTGTTTACAGGAGGACAGAAAAAGACAACGTTCTTTTTTCTAGATTTTTACCTCTTCCTAAGACTTATGTGTTTAAGTATTTGAAAGTTCTGCCGTGGCAAATTTCAGTGCAATTGTTAGAGCTCTGAAAACTAGTGATGGTCTAGTGAAGCTTCATGAAGCAGTGTCATTATTTTCAGAGTCCACTAGATGGCGGTCCCTGCACTATTTTCCTTTGTTTTGAACAATTTTTCTAATGAAACATCACATCATTTTTAAACTGATGGCGCCACCTACTGACCTCTAAAACACATGACACTGTTTCATGAAGCTTCATCAGACCATCACTACTGAAAACTCCAATGACATAAAAACGTGGTGGTTTATTCGTCAAGCTACTGTTTTTTATTGATTGTATGTGTGTTTTATGACGGGTGAAATAGAGGTTTTTGGCAGAGGTATGTGTAGTCTCAGTGCTCTTTTGGTATTAATTGTTGCTATTGAACCTTTGACAGTCATGAGTCTTTTTTTATCTGGTAACCTTCTTATTTTAGTCGCCTGTCTTCTATTAGTACTGCAACAAATATTATTTTTGTGAGCTTTTATCTAGTTCCTATCTTCCATTTCCAACTACATTTCCTCAGCAGGACTAATAACCAAGTCGGCTCCAGATGAGAAAATTGTCCTCCTCCATTTACAACCGTCGATGAAACTAATCGATTAACATATTGATTGTTTATCCACTACGTTATGATGAAGGAAATACACAAGATTTTCTCCTAGAGTACCATTTATCATCCATAACCTTTCATTGTCACTAGCGAGCTTTATCCTCCTTTTCTAGGATTATACATTTTATAACCCTACCCTCCCTCTCCCCCCATCTTCTCACAAATGGTTCCATACAGCATCTATTTTCTCAATATTTCTAGTTTGTGTTTTCAAATCAGTATTTCATACCGTTCTGAAGACAAAACAACATTGTCAGCAATTTCCCCGGGACGGAGCGAATGCTACTATTGTATTTTTGTTCATGTGCAATTTTCCAGACATTACAGCGTGATTTACAGTGCGTTTCTCCATTTTCACAAAATGATGAGAATGAATAGCATTTAAATTGCTGTAATTCATCCCTGTGACTGAATCTCTGCTATTGCTGCAGAAAACACAAACCATTTTACCTCCATTACAAAAGCATTTTCTCTTTTGTTCTTCACACACCCTCTCTTGCAACCTTTCTAAATTGCCTCATGCACTTATCCGGGATCGCTTTGCTTCAACATCAAGGGGTTTTGCACAAACACGAGGAGGAAACACTCATTAAGATTATGTTAAATTTCCGCATTGCAGCAGGGATTTTTCACTTTGCAACATTTATTTTTTAACAGGAAACTACTTTTCAGCAACGGTGAATTGATATTGAGCCTTATGAGGACGTAATAGAGGGTCTTTAAGTTCAGATTTTTTTTCCAGGAGTTCCTGGAGTCTATTGCCGTCTTTTTTGTGAGCCATTAAACACATAGAATATTAATGGATGTATATATTTAAGCCCTGTTTGTGTTCCCAAATATTTCTGTGATTTTATACTCATAGTTATCGCAACAAGAAACGTATCAAATATTTTATTATTGTCCAGTAGTGAAGTAAATAAGTAAGTAAGTAATTTTTATTTGTAAAGCGCTTTTCCAGATCGGGCTAAAGGTTGGATTTATATTTTTGTTGAAGCTTCTGTAACACAGATTATTTATTTTAAATTTTCTTAAACATTATCAGTAAAGTTACAGAACTTAACAAGATATATTATTTCAAATTATTATTTACAAAGTAAGAAAGAAAACGAAACATATATTTAACCAGGAACTTTTATTTTAGTGTTTCTAGTGGGACATTTTAGTTGACCGGACTTCAAAGCTAACAGAGACAAGCTATCTAGTTTGTTTAGAAGTTAAGTTCTCTTTGAACCACAACATGAACAACGATGTATTTGTATTATAAAGCATTATTGTTACTTTTTTGCTTAAATTAAGGATCTTTGTATGTGTTTTCTCAAAAAAAAGATAAGTTAGATAAACGTCTCTACAGGAGAAAAGTTAATTTAGATTATATAATATTTTCATGTAACCAGTAAGTACAGTCGATCATAAAATAAATATATAATAAAATACATTGGTAAATGTGTCTTCTTTCACCCAAATAAAAACGTCAACTTCTACTTTTTTTAAACAGCTCCTTTTATAATTTGTTTTTCTTGAGGTTATTGACCATTTGTTACACAAACGATCCCCTTACGGTTTCACACAGACACTGAGATGTGGACACAAACCTTGCAGACCCCCTTTAGGCGAACAAGCTTTTATAAACAAGGTTATTAAGCACGACTGCTCATGTCAAAATATAATGGAGCCCTCAAGCACCAGTGAATCATTCCGAAACCACTTGTGAACCACACAAACAAATGAGACGGCTCAAGTAGACTTGGACGCTTCCAGAGGTGAAGAATCTTCCCTTTCTGTCATTTGTCAAACTAAAAAAAAAAAAGACTCCCGCTGAAGATGTTGACCTTAGTGGAGAAATGTGGTGTCTCCCTCCAGAGCTGAGACCTGCTTGAATGAATCTTTCAGCTTGACGGCAAGTGAGTTGATGAACGTGGCTGCAAATCCTTAATCATTCTGCATTTAAAGGTGCTGCCTGTTGATGCTGAACGTTATTTCTCGTATATTTGCAGCTGTATGTATGAACAAATTATTGTTATTTGATAAGAAATGACTTTATCTTTGTTGCTTGACCAATGCTTACCATTCTCACAGATTCAATTGTGGCTCATTGTAGGTGTAAATAAAGTGATAAAGTTAGATAAAGTGGGTGGTCAGTCCAATAAAAAAGTAGGTAAAGAAACCACTTGAGGGGTTAAGATAAGCAAGCATCATTTGAATCTGAAATGTAAAAATGTGATGTTAAATGTTTATAAGTTGAATTGGTAATTACAGATAAAAAAAAGTAAATCTCACTTTCGCTGTATGAGTTTCGTCATCTTTAACACCAAAATAATGACCCAAAAGCACTGAAATAGAAAAACCTATGATCGCCATCCTTTCAATAGAACCCAATACTGTTGCCCTTTATTTCTGCTTAAAGTCAATAGAATCTAATACAAAATCAGTGAAGTTGTAATGGATAAAATGGTTTAATGCAAAATAAACGAAAAATATAGGTAACTAAGGCAAAGTAGACTTAAAACACAGCAAACAGATACAGAAATAAAAGTAAAGGTTAACACAAAATGCATTTAATGGGAAACTACTACTTAAAGTCATATTTTCTTTGCACTTATTACTTTTTTTGTTTACGTAAGTAAATGATAAAGTCCATTTCTAGTTTTAAGAATTACATATATTTTTTCCTAGTCAACAATAGCACAAATCATTACAGTAGCTTTGATTAATGTCATATCTGTCTGAGCCAACATTGTTACGTAAGCAACTCCAAACAAAGCTTCACTGCACCTTTACACATGTTGCACTGAGTGACTTGTGTTGCATCACTGACTGAGATAGTCTGGCCTAATAATATGCATTTGGACTGAAGAAGACATGGTCAATCATTGATCATCACGTCAGCTGACCACCTGAGCTTTAGTATAAAGCACAGTGGTCTCTCTGGTTTATCGGTCTGCGGCTGAGGAGACGTTAACGGTAAACATTGGACTGTCCTCTTGAAATGTTCATTTGACGCCACCTCTGTATAACTTTGACCATTTTGCTCTCCCAGGTCGTGAAGATGCATGGTTTCTTTGTAAGTTGTGTGTGTGCTGCGCTGCTGCTGGCTGTGGCCTCCGCAGAGCACCACCACCACCACCACCACGACCACGACCACAACCATGACCACTCCGACGGACACATGAGCTGCCACAAGGTCTCGCAACCTAATGCCAATTTTGGCTTTGCCCTCTACAAAAACCTGATTGCCAAAACGCTACCTGGGAAGAACATCTTCTACTCACCGCTGGGCATCTCCGCGGCTCTGTCCATGCTGTCAACTGGTGCTCGCGGTGAAACCCTCAAGCAGATGTTTTCCACTCTGGGCTACGGTGACCTCGAGCAGAACGCCATCAACGAGGCATACCAGCATCTTTTCCACATGCTCGGCCACAACCAGCAGAACAAGCTGGACATTGGCAATGCTCTGGCTCTGCGTGAAGGCGTTACCCTGCTGGAGAAGTTCAATGAAGACATCAAAAAGTTCTACGCTAGTGAGACCTTTAATGTCAACTTTGCGACTGACGCTGTAGCCAAGATCAACTCTTACATCGCCACGAAAACCAACAACAAGATCAAGGACGCGGTGAAGGAGTTGGACCCCGACATGGCGATGGTGCTGATTAACTTTGTCTACTTCAACGGTAAGACATGTCATGAAAAGTGGAAGCTTGTTTAGATGTTCAAAGCCTGACGTTGCAGGAGAGTGGGAGAGACCCTTCGATGGAAACCTGACACATAAGGCTAAGTTCTTTGTGGGTAAGGACTCCGAGGTTGAAGTGGACATGATGAAGAAGACCGGCCGCTTCGACTTCTACGAGGATGTTGACAACCACACCAGTGTCATCATGCTGCCCTACAAAGGCAACACCTCCATGATGATCGTTCTGCCTGACGAGGGCAAGATGGCTGAAGTTGAGGGATTCATTTGCAAGGACCACCTCAGACACTGGCATGAATCCCTGTTCAGGCAGTAAGTCATTTCACACCATCTCTTTCACGTGTGCGATCTCACTGCAACCCTTTCTCTTTTTCTTAGTTCTGTGGATCTGTACATGCCCAAGTTCAGCATCTCCTCAGAAATTAAGCTGGAAGAAACCCTGAAAGATCTTGGAGTAACAGACGCTTTTACAAACTCTGCTGACTTCTCCGGCATTACAGAGGAGGTCAAGCTCAAAATAACAAAGGTGGGTTTTTTGAGAAGCCACGAGGTAGAAAAATAGTCTTTCGTTTCTAATCCCTTTTTTTCCCTACAGGCATCACACAAGTCTGTGCTGAGTGTTGACGAAACAGGAACAGAAGTGGCCGCCGTGACAACCCTAGAGATCATGCCGATGAGCATGCCCCAAACAATGAAACTCGACAGGCCTTTCCTGGTCTTCATCCTTGAGCACTCCACTCGCAGCATCGTCTTTATGGGCAAGATCGCCAACCCCAAAGCCATGTAAACACACTTGCCCCGAAGGAGCATCCTGTAGAGACGCAACAGAAGGTTGTTAATAGATGATATTTACCTCAAACAATTTTTGGATTTGCATTAGCACACTGTTGAAATAAAGCCCCCACAACCAAAATCTGGAGTTTTCTTCCTGTTTTCAAACTTTTCTTTCCCCCCACAAAAGACGTATTTATTGACCTGCCTCATCTAATATTAAATACCTTCTCTTGTTCTCTTGTTTTGCTACACAATTCACACATGGTATTAAATATTGATTGTGTTTTTTAACACAACAACAATGGGTCTTTTACCCGCATTTTTTCGTGTGACTCTTTATTTTAAGCATTCATTAAGTCATTTTAGTTTAAGTTCAGGAACTGTTTATCATCAAATCATATCAGAGAAGCTAAATCCACCTGGACATTTCACGACATGGTTAAATGATAAAAGTCCAGGTCTAAAGGTTTGTTATTGTTGTACCTACATCCATCAATCTTCTTCCATTTATTTTTTCGCTGGAAGCAGTTGGACTCCGTCAAAAATTCTTCTCTCCAAAAAAAATCTCTTCTGTGAGAACCCTGAGGTGCACCATTGCATAGTTGGAGACTCAGTCTCTCCAACGTTTGCTGGGTCTTCCCTGAGGTCTTCCTCCCAGTTAAACATGCCTAGAACACCTTTCAAAAAGAAGCCTCCAAGACATAAAAAAGGGGGCAAAGCCAACCCAACTGGCATCTCTGATTGTAGGGGTAATTTGGTTGTAATTGGACTGACAAATGACGCGCCTTATCTCTAAAGCGGAGTCTAGACACCCTTGATCTTGTTCTCTCAGTCACTACCCATAGTTGTTAACCAAACGTGAAATAAGTAACATAAATGGACCAATAATTAAAGATTTTTCCCTTTTGGCTCAGCTCTTTCTTTACCACAAGAGACCTCATGATTGAGGAACAATCTGCCTGTTGATCTCACTTATGAGCAAGACCTCAAAATACTTGTACTTCTCCACCTCCAAGAGCCTATCCTCCAACCTGGACTGTACATGACACCTTTTAACATGGTCTTGCCTCTGGAGGAGCTGACTCTTATCCATAAAAAAAAGAAGAAAAAAAAGAGCCCCGCCCATTCTTGAATTAATGAAAGTTCTCGACCCTTCCAGGTTTTCTTTCAGGATTTAAAACCAATTCAGATGCATTTAAAGACTGTTCAAGGACTGTTCAAGCCATATTTCGGTTATATGACCCACTTAAGGATTCACAGAACAAAAATATCAAGAAAACATCAATGTTTCCAATTATATGTTCAGATAATGTAGAAAAGTCATTTCTTTGTCGTTCTAAAAAGCAAACAGGCATGTAACCAGGCGGGTGGGAGGTGTGCTTTGATCTGTTTCAGGCAGACGGATCAGAATGATGGATCCGCTCTTCTGGGATGTTTCTCATGTGAATGTGTTTTTAGGCATTATGAGGTCTGCGTGGCGCTGATAGAGCGAGAGCTTTGAGATGATCCTGATATCTACGATATTAAATCTTGTCAAACCTTTCCGACGTCTCTGAGGCATTCGTCACACTTTCTCCAGGATTTTTCTTTTTTCGATGTCAGCTACTGAAGTTGTGAAAGGCACATGTGCATATTTGCTTTTTCTTTTACTGCATATATGACGTTTTAATCATGAAAATTAAACATTTTGGAGGACAGAGAAGAAACAGTGCTTTTCATAAACATGCAGAGGTGAAATAGACCGGAGGCTAACGCCTGCTCAAAGAGATTGCCAAACAATTCCAGTAGAATTCTGAACATTTCCAAAACAATTCTGCAATTACTAGCCTGCTATTCTATTTTACTCCAGGATATTTGCAGTTTGACAGCACAAGAGTGTAGCAGTGTGGACAAAGTAATACATGAAAATGTAAAACAGGATACGGTTCATCAAACATATTCTTGGCTGCTTCTTTGTGTTTTATGTCTTTTGCATAGTGGCATGGAAACAACTTCAGTACTCATGTTGCCTCGAACACAGTGATTTTGCCTTTTTTTCCTCTCTCGAAAATCGATTTCCTGTTGGTTCAAGCTGTTTTTTTTTAATCTTTGGACAAAAAATATTCATGAGTCCTAGCCAAACATTTATCCAAAAAGAACCCTTAATAAACATGATGCAGTGGCGAGATTCGTCTTTGAGATTCTCAAAAAAAAAGCATCTATTTTCAGGTGCTAGTGCAAATGTAAAAGGTCTAAAAGGTGAATGAGCTTGACATATGTAGCGATTTTACTAGTAGGAGTAGGCAGCGACGCAGCTATTAGCTGGAGCAAACAGGGGTTGTGTTTCTATGAATGTTGAATGACAGTTCTACTGAATTGGTTATGAGTAGTGATGGGTTAATGAAGCTTCATGAAACAGTGTCATATTTTCAGAGTTCAGTAGGTCCTACTCAGTTTAAAAACTATCTCAGGTTTCAATAGTCGCGGAATCATCAGTAGATTCTGATCCACAGACCTAAGAGCCTGAGCTTGGGTGTAAGGCTGGATCAGATCACTGATAAGTAAGGTCTGACCATGAATGGCTCTGAAAGTAAGAACCAGAATTTTAAAATTGATACTGAAAGAAACTGGCAGCCAGTGAAGAGTTTTAAGGATTGGAGAAATGTGAGTTCTCCTACTAGAACGGGTCAGAATTCTCGCTGCAGAGTTTTGTATCAACTCCAGGCGAGACACGTTCTTGTTTAGACACGAAAGTAAAATGTTACAAATATCTAAATGAGAAGACACAAACACATGGATTACAAGCTCCCAATCATGTTGTGACATCATTTTCCTAAGTTCAGAGATTTTTCTCAGTTGAAGGAAACTGTCTTTGGTCAGTTTTACAAAGGTAATTCAAATCAATAGATTATGGATGTGAGTGTGCCAGTCTGAAAATAAGGATTTATTAGATTCATAGCATCCTCAAACCGTCACATAGAATGTTTAAACATTATTTTATAACATGACCAGCCATTTAAACAAGGCATTTAAGGCCTGTCATAAAGTGTCACACAAATGTAATGCATTACTCATAATAAAGTTGGTTAAAACAAACAAACAAACAAAGCTTTTAAAACATTAAATCCGCAGTCGAATATATATTACCTACTTACCGGCTTGTGAGTGATATACTCACCCTCCTGTCGATTTAGGATTGGGATTATTTTCAGAAAAAATCTGTTCCTTTTCAGAGTTATAGGCAAAAATAAATGTTCATTTTAATGCAGGACTGTTGCTCAGTTGTCTTCGACTTCCTCCAAAAAGACACACTTAAAAACTCACAAATACCTCCATACTGAAACGTCTCTTTTGTACTGAAGCCTTTTACCAGGGGTATTGTTTTGATAAACAAGTCTTATTTTGAGCCTGTTTTTAGCTGAACCTACCATTTTAGATGAACTATCACTTTAAGGTGTTTTTTTTTCAATCACTTTAATCTGTATTTCATTCTGTTGGATGACTGTTAGCTAAACGACTCATTTACAGAAGAACAGAGTAAAAATCTCTAGTATATTCTGATAAAGGGACGTAGTACCGATGATTTAATTTTTAATGTGCTCCAGTTATTTGTCTGGATCTATGAGCAGTTTGAAGGATTTGTCACTTTCGTAAAATAAATATATTGAGTGCCTTTGTTTCTAACTGTGTCTAATTTGCTGAATGCTACTACTAACTCTTATCTCTTTGAAGTCAGTGATATAAAAAATCTTCAAATGATATACATAAAAAAAAAGGCAATATATCTGGTTAGGTAAAAAGACAATGTAGTTGAAAGTAGCTTGGCAGAGGTCTACGATCTAAACACTTTGTACATGTCTAGTTTTATCCTTAAACCCTATAAAAAAGATCTTATGTCATTAAAAGTACATGTTTTATTAAAGTTAGGACATTGTAATGATGTTTCGTTCTTCTGTTACCATGGCTGTTTCTTCCCCTCACTTCTGTAATTCGGCATCTATCAAAAAATCACACGTCATGCCTCCCCTCCGGAGATCACTTTGCGAAATATGAGCTTCTTTGACACTCACTTCCAGCCGTGATCTGCAAGGTATGTCTGCTGAGGTTTGGGAGAAGACAGCTCCTTCAGGTGTCGGCGCGACTCAACAGATCTGCTTATCAGATGGTCAAATAGCATCCCGAACCCCGTCTGTAAGGCTGACACCTCCAAATCTGCTGCAGCGTTAAACCCTTCACCATCTGACAAGACCAGCAGCTCGCAGATATGTTTTTCTGCACACTTGATACAGCAACATTTTGAAATTAAAGCTATTTCTTCATATTGTCTGTTATAATGAAGAATCCTACAGCTATTATTTAAACCTTCATCTTCACTGCGAAACGACACGCCCACGTGTGAGAATCACAGCCTTCAGACTGCATCACAGCACTGGATCAGTGTCTTCATATAGCTGATATAGTTTGGTGGCTGAGAAACCGACGACAAATGCAAACACATTAAAACTGGAATGGAACTAAGTGGAGTCCGGAGAGACATATTTACGATAGACTGGGTGACGGATTATTTAGTTAAACGGCAACTAATATAAAAAAACAATCTCTTCTGACTGACTAACATATTTCAAATGTTGAAGTCTTCCTGTCCAAGATGCAGTGTGTCCCTCATCATGACGATGTTTGGAAATGACTACTTTATAAAGTTCTCCCCTGTCTCAAATTTCGGCGAATGAGAGGTTACAAAAGCGAAGTCCATTATGACGTAATAATGGCTTCACTCCTCGAGCCAGCTGTAATCACGACCCGATTCATGACTAATCACAGCAGAGTGGGTGTGGTTATGGTAAACAAGATTTAATTACGGGAAACACAAAACGTTTTCAGAGGTAATACTAAGATAATATAAATATATTGTACAAACACATACTGATGAGTACAACATCTATTTAAGACACACTTAAACTAACACATTTTTTTTTTTTAATTAAGTTAAAATGATCATGTAAATCCTTAATCGATTACTGCATACAGTAGTTTGTATTTATTTTTTATTTATTCTGTATTATTTTATCTATGTGTCAGGTTTAAGTGGCATTTTCAACTTTGTTCATTGACTTTTTTTGTGTTTGCAATAGTATGTTATATAGTATTGTATGTTGTTTGTTATATTGTTTGCATTTGTGGTGAACTTTCTCGGCCACAGTATGGCAGCACTGAAAGAAAGTTTTGTCACAAGGTTAAGAGGAAGATAAATCATGCTTTTTTTTCTGTTTGTAAACAATGTACAGGCACAAAATTGGCCATGGCGAAATAAAGATTAAGAGATCGCAAGCACACTGACTGTATATAAGCATACTATTGATGAGCACGACACATCATTTGATCATGTAAAGGAAAACCTTTAGCTGAAGGAGACTGAACTAGATTTGCTGCAGAAAAAAAAAAAAACCCCAAAGAAACTAAAAGAGATTAAAGATATATTAAAGACACTGCGATTGCCTTTGTGCATATCTTTTGTGCCGGTCCACTTAATAATGATAAGTCTGGTGTGATATCATCTTACTCATTAGGAATTACAAATCCCATCCGATTATAGTCCTGTTAAATGAAGACGAGTGTGCACTTAGTGGATGACTCAAATGTTGAGATAGTTGCGGGGAACTGTGTCTTAACTCCACAATATTCCTTCAAATTAAAAAACAAAAACAAAACACTGGTGTGAGGTCAAATAAACCAATGCAAATTGACAACTTTAGTCATATGTTTGCTGGTGAATGTTTGTTTTCCTGGAGTTCATTGAGACCTTCTACTTCCTGATATTGTAAGGCTTTAGGGGGCATTAAGATGTTTTTTTTTAATTTATTTAAAAATAACTTAGAGTAACGGAGTAACTTAACATAAAATAGTGATATAACAAACTTCTAGTCAACACTGTTCTCGTATCATGGAAATGGTTTTATTTATTTCATCATCAGTTTTTCAGGTTATGTCTGTATATTTTTCTCCACACACATACAAGCACACACATGTCAACACATGCAGGCACACACACAATAATGTCCTCATGAAAACATGGATAACTCAACCGAACGCAAAGACACACTCATGTGGTCTCCTGAGCAAAGTCTTTTTCCACATATCCAACCCTTTTTCTTTCGATGCTGAAATACTTTTCACCTTATGTCAACAGCATTGATTGCTGTCAGCGCTGACACAATCCAGATCAAAAAAGTCCAAAGTCTTGGTTGACAATGTGTAATTTTCAACACATTCAGCGGGATCTTCTGCAACTCCTGGAGACTGTTGCACACACTGTTGTTTGAATCTCTTGTTTCCTGCTGAGACGCTTGTATCCTTAATTCATATACTGACATCTGTTTAACATCTGCTCAGATGTGATCCACACTTTGTTACCAAAGGCTTCCTCTTAAAACACAGACACAAAAAAAAAAAGTTTTTAAAATATGCATCAGAGACGATTATTGATAGAAATGTCATCGTTCAGAATTACGTCACTTTAAAGTTATCCAGATTAAAAAGGCCAACAGTTACTCTATATATTTTCGTTATTAATAAAGTAAAAACAGTTGTAAAGAAAGTGCTATTTGTTCATTTATAACATAAACTGATTATATTCTACAAAAGGTTCCAGTACTCAATGTGTGTGTGTGTGTAACCTGATGGCCATCAGCCTCACATGACCCCTCGACCTTTGCCTTGTCAACAGAAATGTCTCTGTGGGATTATTTGCACGAACAGTACATGTACCCTCTGTCACACACCCACACAGAACGGATCTAACAACCCTTTTTGTTTTGCAAATCACAGACTTATCTGTGGCAGATTCAGAGTCCAATTGTTGGTGCACGGATGTTTTTTAGTTGAATCTCTTTTTAAAAAGGTCATTCTCTCACAGTCAAATTAACCACTGACCACCTGGATTTATGTAACCCAAACCGCAATGAACACAGAAAGAGGATAACAGAGGTTATCTTGGTTGGTGTCGACCTTCCCAGCGTTCTAATGTACAGTATTGGCTGATTGAAAATGCATGATGCCACCACCAACATCTAAAAAGACATCCCAGCATAAGCAACATTACGGGTAGTTAATTTAAAATAGGTTAATTCACATGTATTCTCACTCTACCTTTCCCCAGGAGGGTTATTCCACAAGTGTCAAGTCCAATCCAGCTGTCAAAAGTGTCAAAATCTGTTAATTATATTTAAAAACATGTATTCATATACCACAAATTATAAATCTACAATTTATTTCATCAATAACATGGTCTATTGTGACGTATCACACACAACTTTAATCTTTTTTCAATCATTACTTGGTAATAAACCATCTGTTTTTGAACTCAAAGTTTACATTATTATATAGAAATCATAGTTTATGCCTGCTCATGGTTGCATGTCACAAAGACGCTTTCTCTTTAATTGAGATCTTAAATGTAATGTGACAACATTACTCAAACCATTGTAGGAGCCAAGGTCTCAAGCTGGTAAATTCCAACACAATTTGATTTATTTATTTGTTTTTCCTGGGAGGAACAAAACCAGCAGAGCAAACATTTACAGTACAGGCCAAAAGTTTTGACACAACCTTTAATTCAACGTTATTTATATTTCAAGTCTATTTAGATAGTAGACTCCCACTGTGCTCAACAAACAGATTTGAAATAACATGTCTTATAGTCTAACTTTTGGTTTACCATCAGTTGTGTTGCACAGAAGAACGCATCTTATTCATTACAGGAACTTGGAACTTACCTGGGGACCTCAGTGTTTTGTAAATTACCCCCCGCCCCCTCTGCGTTATTTTACTATTTTTTTTTTACTGACATTACCTAGAGAGAGACAGGTGTAAAAAGGAGCGCAGTTACTGAAAGAGAAAGTCAGTGTAACCAAGCGTTCTTCGTTTAGAGAAGATAAAGTGGACAACCGTTTATTTTCTTTCGTTTCCCAACTTGTGCAGACGCTCAACAGCGACAGCACTGCCATGCAAATAAATTTGCCCCAACATTATTCTTAGAGAAAAGACACAGTCTGTTACATTAGTGTAACTGAGTGTATTCGTGTGGGAAACAATGAGGCTGGAACTTAGTTTGTAGCTGTGCAGCGCGCACGTCTTCTTTACTTTCGTCATGTGGAACACCCTCGCAACAGACTCTATGTACTTCTTTTCAACCCCTTCAGAAATAAAACAGCGGAAGTAAATATTAACACAATGGCGAGGGCCTAGAAGTCCGTTACAGTGGCATATATGCGGCATTCAGAATTACTAACACAGACATTTGGAATCACACGGGATTAGTATTATCACCCCACGTCTGTGTTTGGTGAATTACAGAAGGTAGTTATTACATTACAAATCACAGACATGGCGCATTCGCACAGGATTAAAACCCAGACATTATCCGCAATTATTACAAATTGCCAGAGGTCCACAGGTTATACTTATCCCGTGCGAATCAGAAATAAGAGTGTATTTCTCTATAAATGAGCAGTTAATCAAGAGATAAAGCTTTTTACATACATAGATGATAAACTCACTCATAAGTCAGCAAATCTTCTCCCTGAGGTGGAAAAAGCCTTAGCAATTCTCTGTCAACATAGAGAAAACAAAACAACGCTGATAACGATGCAGGAACTCATGTAAATCAGTTTGTTGCCCGAATGCATTCTGGGAGACTTCACGCATCTCCTGGGATGTCATCTAAAGTGGCTCATGGTGCTACTCAGAAGCGTTTCTTCATATTTTTATTCACACTTCAGTTCAATTGGGAAATAAAAAAAACAGTATCCAGCCACCCCCACCTTGTTCAGGAAAACATCACAAACTCAACACCATCTCACCCGGCACAAAGAGACACGTTCATTAGTGTTGCTCTCCCACTGAAAAATGCCTCAGATCTCTTTGCTTTGCTTATTATTCCTGCTTGAGAAAGATCAAATGCATGCCATGCATGGGAATCAAGACATGAGGTGACAAATTGTGAAATGGGCATCTATAATGCATATGCCGCCTGTGCAGATCCTAACGGCGGTTACTTTGGTTTGCCACTCACTTTGTCGGAAGTGATGAGAGAAAGGAATGGCGTTCCGACGCAGGGAAAGTGACTGACAGATAAGGGCAGGGAGGAGAAGCCGCAAATGAACTGACGAGATAACCTGCGTTCTCCAGTTACATCCGAGATGAATAGCTTACAATATCCTCTTTGTTCCCACACGTTCAATCTAACATGTATTTGTCTTTTTATTCCGCGACACTTTAAATATATCAGCAGCTCATATGCAGATAAACATTGAATATCCCTGTGATCCCTGCAGACCAACTACTTTAACAATAGAATACAGACGGAGTGACCGATATAAAATGAAAGGCGTATAAGACCTGAATGCTATGTTTGCCGCTTTAATACTTTGAGCCGACTATAGCAATCAAAACAGTGACTCACAGACGAAGCGGAAGAATGATTCAAGCAGGCAGTAGACATGTCGTCTCTGTTGATTCTCAATAGCTGAAAATATCTTGAAATTATCACTGGAGCCGTGTGACGTTCTCTCCTGCTTTAATCCAGTCTCTGAAAAAAATCCTCTACACAAAGATGAAATGACTACAGGCTGGTCTTCCTGCCGACTGTAGTATCGACATCCTTTGAAAAGGCTGATGTTGAAACATCTGAAAAGGCCCTGCAGAGCACATGCTGGACCTCCCGCAGACAGCTGCGGGGCAAACAGACCGTTTAATGATCCAGTTTAGCTCAATGCATTATATTCATCAACAACTTCACGCAGAAACCTCGGCAAGGATCTTCTTTGTGGACTTCAGTAACGTCTCCCCTGATGCCATGTGGCTCATTGTTCCAAACTGGCGCCTTTCAGGCCCAGTCCTGTATATGAGCTCTAGAAAATGCAGTGTGAAAATGTGTCAAGTTGGTGGTTCATTTCAATCATTTTACCAGATGCCATTTATTACACAGGGAAAGGCGGATGAAGCTTCATGAAGCAGCGTCATAACTGTAAGAGCCCCGTAGGTGGCGCCCTTAGTTGAACAAGTTTTCAATAGAATGAACACAAAAGAGAGACATCTAGTGGACCCTGAAAATAATGACAAAGTTTTGTAAAGCTTCATCATCTGATTACAAATGGACAATAATAATATAAAAACAATAAAATAGACAATCAGCTTGACTTTTATTTTCTTGTTTTTTTTAAATATATTTCACAGAAAACTTTAACTGAAGTGTTGTGAATAATGTAATGTATGTTTTAACGTAAGTGTATAGATTCAGTAAGCTAGTGATGGACTGAGTATTTAAAACTGTATTGATAAATTTTAAACTGAGGTCGCCACTTGGAGCGCTCTAACAATATGACATTGCTTCTTTAGGCTTCCATGAATAGATACATGTTTCTACATGATTTGTTTCATGATTTATATAATCATTAAATTCAAAGTATAAATTCTTATTTACAAATCATGATTTCTGGTGATGATTTGATTCGTATTCAACTGTTATGTAAAGTCAAGAGAATATTTGCGAAATGCTAAACCTGCTAGCTTAGGTATACAAGAATGACCTGCATCCAAGGGACAGTTTATTGTAAATTTATCCGGATCTAAATTCCACTTAACAACAGTCAAAAAGGAAAGTATGCAGCAGGTAATAAACAAGATCCAGAATCATGCGTGTTGAGGTTCTTTGTGAGATGTTTAACCCTCAGTGATAACCTTTCTCTTCTTAATCACGTGAAACTGAATGAGTCTTTGAGGATCTTGCTTAAAACGATTAGTCATCCCAATAAAGGCTTTGATTGGTAGAATTTGAATTCATGAAGCCTCAAAGAAACACCTTGAATTTCCATTGAGATTGAAACTGCTTTCATGGCAAAAACCTTTTAGAATTATAGCAAAAACACAAACTAGCAAGTGTTTCCCTGATGTGTTGTGAGTTAACAACATAGTTGTTTTCTGTTGTAATCTTTTTGTATGTGCTTTTCTATTGTTATTTTTCTCTTCCTTGCCCCTTCTCTCTGTCTTTCAGTTAACAAGTTAATGAAACACAGCTGACAATGAGCGCCTCTGCAATTGCTACGTCAGCCTTCTGGTTCCAGTCCGTGGTGTCAGATCTTTCTTGCTTCTATGCTGGTAAAGTCCCCCCCCCCCTGTTCTTTGAATGTTTCTTGTATGTCTTCCTGGTGTTCTTTTGTCCTAATAGTATATTCTAGTGAGTGTGATTTTGATACTTGCTTTTGTAGCATACCCTTTTGTTGACAGCTATGTTACTTTTCGTTATTTCTTTATTTAGGTCTGTGATTTTTTCAATTTGTTGTCTTTTCTTGATTTTCTTCCCTGTTTTTTGTTGTGTGTGTGTTTTCAGTTTCCGTTTTGGCGCTGTTACTTTATCGTCTCTTTCCTCGTACTTGTTCTGAATTTTGTGTTTAATAACCCACATTCTATTGTGTCCTGTCAAATCTCACTGCATCCAGTCAAGACACGCACCTGTGTCCAGTTAGTTCAGGGTTTTGAGACGGTTTTATGTTGCTTCCTGAATCAATGTTGAATGAAGCGTTCTCGTGTTCAGGCAGCTCCAAGTACCTTTAAAGATAAAACTTACAGAAGGAAAAGCTCACGCCGAATCTGGCTACACATCATGCAATCTTGGACATACACACTAACAAGATTGCATGGCTTGTGGTTTCCTTTTAACATCTGTTATATTTATGATCCAGTGCATTTTAGTTGCTTTTTTGTCATAGAAAGACAATTGTGGCTACATGCGTGACTACCAGAAGCCGAGATTACTGATTAGAAATCTTGTCTACTGCCAGATGTTGTCAACTAAATGCTAGCTTGCCATAGTACCTCTGCATGGATAGCTTTAATAATGTGAGAATATGAAAACACAATAGGCAGAAGGAAACAAGCTGTATCACAGGGAAGTAAATAAGCAAACTTTTTTTAAGTTAACTTTGAGATCCTGGCTAATTGTCAATCCTATTATTGACATCTGTCTAGGTTAAATGGCAAAAGCTACTCATTGGTTTCGAGCTGGTTTCATGGTCAGCTTTAGTGATAAAACTAAGTCAAATGAAAATGTAACATTTCTGTTTAGTGTCCACGATGCTAACCATGCAAAAACAATGACATATTCACCTTAACACTGATGAACTCTTAGCTAAACTTTTTTTTTAAAGAGCCATGATATGAATAAGCAAACAAGTTCTTAAGAGATTCTGTTTATTATGATTCATTATTTCTTAGGACACATTAGTCATTCCTAGCCGGAGATGTAAATTAAGCACTTGTGTCTCGTCTTCTTGATTCTTCTGTGTTTCGGGCCCGGCTTTGGGACGTCGTTAAACACTTTCTATTGAGCCAGTTGTGTGTGGGTGAATGGAGATTAATCTATAGTCCACATTATATCCTCAACAGCGGCTCGCTTTATTTCACATGAAGGACGACCAACACTTTCTCCCACTCAGCACAGCTTCTCTCTGGATACATAAGTGTAGTTAAGTTAAATTCTGTTTTCATCAGCGATGTACCGGAGAGTTGAAGCGAGACTGTGTAGGGTTTTCTGAGCACAGTGTGGATTGTTGCTCCAACAATGATCAATGAGTTTCAGCTCTGCAGCAACCAGAAACTTACTGAGCTGCAAACAAGGAATCTAAAACACATGCAGAGTTATTTAAAGACATATTTGCAATACAAATTCAAAACGAGATCCAAGTGGTTTTAGCTAAGTTTTCAGTTTGGTGTCTGTTTTAAAGCATGCCCGCAGAGGATTGTTATCTCTGCTAAATAACAGGATAATGAGATGTGTAATAGATTTTAAGGAAAGCAAAGACGCTGCACCACTTTGATAAAAAACAAGAACCATGAATAATGCGGCGTTTTTTTTACTCGCAATTACATCAGTCTGGTAGATTTTTCTACTTGAAGCAAACACATAGATCGTCTTTGCCAGAATTTCACTGAATCACCCTCTTTTGCAAAATCTCTTATTGGATTTAGCAATTCAGAACTCAATGAAAGTGAAATGCATCATGGGAGATCTACATTTTGGTAGATGGTTAAACAAATTATTTTTTAAATATAAATTTAAAGCTGTCGTGAGACAGATGGAGATGTTAAAAAGATCTTGTGTCAAAGAGGTGATGAGAGATGAAGAGGTCAAGCAAAAGCCACCCTTAAACACAAATTTAAATGAATGCGATGGAACAATACAAATACATAGGCAGATTTTTCTGCTGTGTAAGATAAAAGATGAAATATATTAAGTGAAAATCTAATAAATAAAAGTTGAAATCAACTTTAATGTGACTGATCTCAATATTCTCACACTAGTACTTCCGGATTACACAATGTACACACGCCTTATGTCTAAGTTAAGTATGTGTAGATTTTGATTTAAAATGTTTCAAGTACATTCATTCTTGTTAGTTTTCCCACTTGTATTTATTAAATTTTCAGTTTTGCATTTCAGCAACAGTGTGCAGGTGGAAAATTCAATGTTTTAGTTGAATAATGTCATTTTTTTCCCCCACGTTCACAAGCATGTCTGGTTGTTTGTTTTTGATCCACGTTAGAGGAGAACACACTCACACGCCAGTGAGTGGCAGTGTTGTGTCACACGGGGAGCTCTGGGTACCAACCAGCCTTTGTTCAAACTGTGCATCCCTCATTTGTAATTTAGACCAAAATTAAAGCGCAGCCGCTCGTCCATTTATCACACTGCTTTACACATCAAAGTTGGATGAGTTGAATGGCTGGAAGGTCATGGAAAAGCTCCCTCTCCTATCATCTGCTATCATCTTTGTGCTTCATGCTTTGCTATCTCAGCCAGGGAAAACAGATTTAAAAGGGGTAATCAGTCCAAAAAACAATCCCCCTACAAGCTAGCATGTCCAGTTTGGCAGGGATTAAACAAGACGGGCTATGAAAACAAATCAACAAGATTTTTTTTTTCAATGATGGAACGAGATGTGTCATTCTTCCTGGATGTCAAACTCTCAACCAGGCAATGAGCCAAAATGACACAAACTAAATATACTCTCGTAGAACATTCCAGATCTCTTCTCTAATGTAAAGCCCTGACATAGTTTAATATAATACTAAAGATAAAATGACATCAGTCCCAAATTGGAGAGATTTGAATAGTGTAGATGACTGTTTTTAGAGCTACTGTATACATGCAATGGCATGTATTGAACACATTATACAATATAATAAAGTCAACTGTACCTATACCTTAAGAATTCTCAACTATTTCTTTTTAATCTTGCAGTCTTAACATGGTCCGGGTGAACTTTTTAATCATAGTTTTAAAATGAAAGCACAAACTTATATTTTATAATCAGGAAGAGGAAGCTAGTTATTCCATTTTGTTGATCTGTGCTCCGACTATTACGACTATTACAACTAATGCAATTATCCTGTAAGTGCCCTAGCTTGTCTTTTCTATTATAAATAGCATGTATTTGAGTCGCTCTGCGCTAGTTGGTGACGTCCTTGTCCTGCTGCCGGTCACGTTGACCTGACCTGACTACTTGCTCAACGCGCAATTACAGCGTTGTCTTACGTTCGATGTGATGCTCTTTCTGCCCTCTTTCAGCTTTACATAAAAAAAACAAAAACAGCAAAACAAATCTTCTTTGCTAGTGATGGGCTAGTTTTTCAAGCTTATTAGGTGACGCCCTGAGTTTGAGTTTTTTTTAATAGAATAGTTGCTCAAAGCTAGAGATTATTCAGGAGAGAAAATAAGGACAATACTTCATGAATCTTCTTATTCACGCCAAATGATGCATGATGAAATATAATTTGTTTTAATTAAATACAATCTACTTTTGCCTCAAAGTGGCAAGGTTCAAGTGAAGATGTGTGTCAAATCCATAGCATCACTATGTCATTTTACTGATTCAGATTCAAGATGTTTAGCACATTCAGCGAGGGTTCCATTTTTATTTTTTTTCGCTCCTTCATATTAGAAGCTTCATTTGTATTTCTTCACATCTGTTGATTAACATAAACGCTCCTTTCAGGCAGAACTCTGAACAGCCCTGGCAAGAATTCCCTAATACATCTCCAGAAGTCAAACACTGAAACAGAAATGTAGTTCGTAAATAAACACGAAAATTGTTTCTGGGAATCCATGGCTTTCTAATATAAAGTAGGAAAGCACTTAGACAGCAGATCTTCTGCCAAAGGAGCGTATCCACTTTATAGACACGACAATTGTTTGCTGATTGGAGCTGAAGATGTGAGCATCAGCGTTTAAAGGTCCAGCAGTCAAAACATTACTTAAATCCAGATTGATCTTCAGAACGCCCCCACGAATTTAAACTTTACTTTCATTTAAATATCAGTTTAAGATTGAATTCACAGAATCAAAAAGGTAAAAAGATGTGAAATTGTGAAGTTGATAAGTTTGCTTTCATGGCATTCTGCAATGTTTGCATTGAGCCGTGTAAATATTTTCTTGTGAAATGTGAAACACTGCCAGCGAGGAGGAGGAGGAGGACACAGACTGTGCAGGCAGATGGAGCTTTTTTTCGTCTTCAAAGACAAACAATAAGAAAACAGCTAATGTTCATTATTAATTTCAGCTTGAGAGGTGAGGATAAGTAAAAGGAGAACAATGAGCCGAGATCTGGGTCGGGGGATAGAGGGTAACTCTTCAAGAAAGTGAAAGAAAAACGTTTGTTTCTATAGTGTCTCAGTTGTGATGTCTTATTATCGTAACTCTCGCTGACAGTCCAAAGCTGTGCTGACTCTTGCCAGGAAACAAATTCCCATGTTTGCTGTGAGTCGGAGCTGTTCTCGGAGGTAATGGCTGCCCGTTTAATGTTTTTCGACATGTTGTTTGACCCAGAATAGTCACTTTGTGTTTAGCTGTTGACTGATGGGATTAGAGACAGTCGCAGGATTGAATGACATTCCATCACTTTCCACCTTCCACTCTGCTTACATTATCATCATCACCACCTCCGCTCAACACTCGATCGTCATGGAGACAAGAGCAACTTTTTAGGCTTCAGTTCCTGGTAGTCCTCAGGTGATCCACGGTGTCTTTCTGCCTCATCTTCTCCGGTGTGTGATCAGAGACTCCCGTCCTCCATGTTTAACCTAAAGTGCAGATTTACAGGATCATAACAGTTACGCTGCAGGTTTTTGTCGCAGGCCTCCTGAATAAACACTCCCCGGTGTGTTGTGAAACGCTACCATGTGATGATTTACACCTTTTATTCCTGTAATCCTGTGAATAAACAAACACATTTACAAAAACAACTTAAGCTTTTTTGGTAACACGGTGGAAAGAGAGGGGGGGGGGTGATTGCAATTTGAGTAAACATTACTTGATAGCAAAAGCTTAATTACACCATTTAATTTTTAAGCTATCATTTATTTTTTAATTTAGTTAAGATTTTATTAAAAAATCCTAAAATAACTCATGATTCGTTGTAATACTTACGTTCCACATTTTATAATTAAGCTACATAAAATGGTGAAAAAGAATACTTCAAAACCCCTTGAAAATTGAAAAAAGAAAGTAGGTAATGGCTGCCTGTTTAATGTTCTCTTACCCTGTTATTTTTGCACTCTGGGTTTCCACTGAAATTAGATACTTATGTCTTGATTTTTCCAAATGTTTTGGGTTTGGGTCTGCTATTACTAGTTTGCAGGAATATTTTGGCTCAAAAATACTTTCAGCAATGACACACAGGAGAAAATGCTGCCATTTTATGAAACGAAAAATAAAACCCCACTTTAAAACAACTTTCCAAAAACAATGGGTTGATGAAGCTTTATAAAGCAGTTTTACAGTTTTAAGAGCCTTAATCTATTGTTTTGAACATCTATTCTATGAAATATCATTAGTAAAAAGCCAAATATGACAATGTTTCACAAAGCTTCAGCAGCCTATCACTACTTTCCAACTCTAATAATCAGGTAAACTATTTAAAAATATATCAAAATTATATTACAGATATTTAATCTTTTAGTATTGTCAAATTCCTCGGGGACCGGACCTGGGCTCGGGGACCTGTCTACTCTTTTTGTCTTGTTGACTTACTGTTATTTTAACTACATGTGGGTTTGTAAGTTTCTTAAACCGTCTTCCTCAAGGAACAATTTTCCTGGAGACATTCACATGGTTTGGTTCTTAAGCCAGACTCCACAGTTTGCAGTTTTGCCATCTATTCCGTACAGGGGGTTGTGAGCTGCTGCTTTGCCATGTCTGAAATAACAATGTTGGCATCTCGACTCTGTTGAGTCCAAGTGTTGTTACAGTCTTCATGGATTAGTGTGAATACTACACTTGTGTGAAGCAGGTGCTACCATCTGCTGTTTCTCTGTCAACATAATTGCTGCTTTTCGCTCGATAGCTATTTTGATACGACAGGTCACTTGTAGAGCAATGGGTTTTGACAAACCAATTAAAATTGTTATCCCATTACTTACAATACAACAATATGGCATGAAGCTGTCATGAGCTTGTCTGTCTGTAGGGTAAATAAAAACTCGATTTTAGGGGAACACCAATAATGGAACAATGTTTATATCGTTCCAAACTACGGTCGGTATCCACCAATATTTCAAAGGATCTGTCACACAGTCCTGCTGTGGGAGCCCCCTCTCTGTTGTATGATAATGGTTCTGGATCACTGCTGCCATCTGCTGTCCTCTTTTGCTCATTTTACTTTTTTAATATAAGCGCTATTAGTGTAGTAGTTGTAGTTCTCAGTACTGGTCTTGATCTTTAGAAAGCTTATTTGTTTTTTTGTGATTTGTGGCCTTTAGATAAAATAAATGTAGGGAGATTCTGTTGAGTATAAAAAAAAGATAAAATGGAAACAAGCTGCTTGGCAGAGGTCTGTTATGGTAGAGTGCTTTTCTAGTTACTAGGTTCCATCACAAACACAACCATTTAGTAGGCCCAGTCGGTTAACATCTCATGAATAGAGGAAAAGATTACAGTAAACATATTAAGCATAGTCAAAACATTCTCTCTCGCCTTCGGGCCATACCAGGCAGGTTAACGCCAACTAAGTAATGATGATGTTTTTCTTGCTTTCCTTTGCTTTTTTTTTTTTAGCTAGAAATGACACTATACTGCGAAGTTAGATTTTTTAGTTCATAAAAAGTACAACCAGACTTGTTTGTGTGTTTGTGCTACCTACAACAGACTCGTCCTTGTCCTGGCATTTGGAGCAGTGTCAGCTGGGATTGCCTGAAATGTCACTCTATTAAACCAGCAAATAATTTGACTGAGGGTCAGCACAACTGACAACTATTTTGTTGTGTTTTCCGCCTCTATCAATCCACCACTCCGGATGTGACATTGCCTGTCCAAATGTATGATTTCAGCCTCCTGGCCTGCCCTGACATCATATCTAAAAACTGTCCCTCGAGTCAGCTGCGAGGTGAAATTCAGGTTATTTTCATATTTTCTTCAGTCAATGGTTTGCTCTCATGTGGCTGTTATGTTGCGTCTGGAGCAAAAATCAAATGGAATGATTCATGCCTCGCTGCAGAAAACAACATTACATTACAAGTGCACTGCGGGGTCCGGAGGCAAACCACCCGGAGATGCAAGCGCTGTAAGAGAGTACATCTGCGGATTTGACTCTGAACATATTGAATCTGAGTATCTGCAAGGTTGTCCCTGTAGTGAGTCCCACAATACCAACTGGTGTGTATCCAGAGATACAAGAGAAATGTATAAAAAACACTCCTGGAGTTGGTAGCTTTCTATCAGGTTTGCCCCTCGGCCCAAGTTCACGATTGAGGGAACTTCTACAGCGGCTCCGGTTCACTTGGTCCTGGACTTGATAAATAGACATAACTGATTTTCTTTCTGAGGCACAAAGTGGCTTAAAATCAAGATGAATGTTTCATTCTGATCGCTCGCCACTGAAAGGTTGAGCAATTTTCGTCAGTGAAAAGTCAGGAGACATAAAGGGAAGGAGGGGATGAATGGATCATCTATTATGTCCAGTGCTTAATGAAAAGCCTCCTCTGCAGATGAATAAAGCACAGCTGAAGGGAAGTCCTACGGCCCCATCCTGATGTCATGATCAGTTTAATACTCCGCTGTGTGTCAGACAGTATTGACCTGCTGATTAATGGCTTTTCCCGGTTCAAGCGGCATTCAAACTGCACTTTATTTCCATTGTGTCTTCACCTCCACTTACCCAGTCCGTTCTTTTGTTTTATCCATTCTGTCTTTCCCCGCTGAAGAAATGATTGTTACTGAAACTTACAACATCCTTCCATGAGCTCTTAAATCTGTAACTGTAATTTGTCTTTAAAAGGATAGTTCACCCAAAATTCAAACTTCACTCATTTTCTACTCACTCTCATGTCGACTAAGGGTTGTGATTATTTTTAGAGTAATCTGTTTAGTTTTTAGGGTTATAGGAAAAAACGTTTGTTCATTTTAATGTAGCGATTGCAGGCAAAACACGCTTTAAAACATCCAAATACCTCCATTCTGCTCATCTGTAACGTCCCTCTTGTATAGAAGCCTCGACAAAAGGAAATAATCTAAATCCTGCACATTCGCGTTTCAATGAGGAAAGACTAAAACTTAAAATATACAGTAACATTTATTTAGAACACAACATATCAATGGTCCTTTTAAGCTCTAGTATCGTGAAATGGCGAGTTGAAATAATGTGAGATGTGTATGTCATAATATAGGAATATCTCAAGACATGAATTTCAAACGATACGTGTATCACGATATACAAGTATCTCAAGATACAAATACTTTATTTCACCACTTGGGCTCGGTAACTATTAAAACTTCACATTATTTTTAAATTATACAATATTATGACACTGCTTCATAAAGCTTTATCAACCCATGACTGCTACCATTTTTTTTTTTATAAACACTAACTCAACATACCTTTCTGATTAAAACAATAAGATAAAATGTTTTAATTCAATCTTACTGGTTACTTCTCAAAGGTTTAAATATTTATTTTCCAAATGATAATGGTTTTAATGGACAAGCTTTTCAAAGCAAAGGATAAAATAAGAGGGAGACTCTAAAAATAATGTTTTCCACTCGTGAGTACCTAAAAATAATATTGAAACAGTTCAAATACTGAGAATGCAAAAGCGAAAATCCAATTATAAATTCATAGAAAGTGGACTTCATTTTTTAACTGAATTATTGTTAACTAAGTATTACAGTTATTGTGTGTGGGATCCGCCGTACGTTGGAAGCCTGGATCTTAGTTTCGATTACTGCGACTTGTCAGGTGGTCTGATTCCGTCTCTCGTTAAAGTGCTCTTTGTGGATTAGATGTCTTCAGGCAAGCGGATACATTGCGTTGGGAATTCTAACACCTCATTATCACGCCATCATGAAGCCCCCGTGTTTATAAATGTTAATGCTCGTAATTTATATTTAAAAGTAATCTTGAAAGGTGTGGTAATGAAGCGAGGAGGTGGTGAATCATGAAAGTGACAGATACGTTAGTGTCAGATGACAGAAGTGCAGTGAGGGAATAAAAGATGACTTCTCTCTCTCTCTGCAGAACTTTTATCGCCTGGCCCTATTGTTCTTTTGTTCCTGCTCGACAATTTGTCATGAAAGCTGTTCCCTCCTAGTGGTGAATGTGCAATAAATTAATTATGGATATTTCTACATTAGCCACAGTCAGAGCTGCCATTTCTTTTTTTTCAGCGCCAGTTCATGGGCACTGATGGCGATTCCTTCGCGTGATGGTTATTTTTTTGACGTACAGAACCTTGAGTGTGTGCGTTCCACCATCGTGTGCCATCTCGGCAACACACTGATCATATCCGTCTGAGGGAAAAGCCGAGGGAGTAGAGTAGAAAGAGTCCCTCCTTCTGCTTGTCTCCTCAGGAGGTGACACACTTTGACATCAAAGCCGAAATGGAGCTTATTAGTGTGGCAGAGTGAGATGGTGCCACCTTGTACAAGTTCTTTTTTTTCGCTCACACGTTTCCAGATGGATGGTATTTATTCATCTGTTGGAAATAGAATCATCAAAGCAAAGTGCTGAACATGAGCCTGCTGCAGCTCATCACACTATTGATTAGGACTGATTCAAGGATGAATCGCTTGAAAATGTTCCTTTAAAAATACATAATTCACTGATTAATGTAACTTTAACATGTTTCTGAGAGATAAGGTTAACAATTAGACAACTCAACTACGCTCAACTACACTCACAATTGAGCCTGGGATACATAGTATTTTTGTTACATTGAAACAAGCACAACTTTTAAATCATAAATGTGGAGGTGAAGAGGAGAGTGCAGGCAGGGTGGAGTTGGTGGAAAAGACGGTCAAGAATGATCTGTTACAGAAGTGTCAGTGAGAGATAAAGGGATGCTCTATAGGACTGTAGCGAGGCATTCCATGATGTCTTGTTTAGAGACAGTAGATGTGATTTAAAAAACAAAACAAAGTACGAAGAATCTGAGTTGAAGATACTAATTTATTTAATGTTTTAGATATTTAATTGGAAGTGACAAGATGGGAAATATATAGTTAATCATATGAGGTCATGAGTTTTATTTACACTATTTCCATCTTGAACTTTTGTGTATTTAACTAACGATTTCTCTTGTAAGTATAATTATAATTATATATTATAAGTAATAAGTATATCTTCCTCTTTTCATTTAAAAAATGTTAAAAGAAAATCAATTATCATTTTTCACATTTAATTCAAACTAGTGATGGGCTGATGAAGCTTCATGAAGCAGTGTCATGTTGTTTAGAGCTCAGTAGGTGGCGCCATTACTTTAAAAACAATGTGATTCGTCATTAAAACAGTTGTTCAAAAAAAAAGGAAAATAGTGCAGAGACCGCCATCTGATTCATGAAGCTTCATCAGCCCATCACCAGTAAATGATGGGTGGGTCAGATTGCTAACTTTAGTGCTGATTTGTTAAGTGATTAATTAAATTCATGAATCACAACTTTACGCTGCTTTTAAGAAGAGTGTGAACATATAATTGCGCCACCTCTGAGTGTAACCCACCCGCAGCACAAGGCCTTCTTTACTGCAGTTGTAAATGTGAAAAGACAATTATGTGGCACAGAGTTTTTCATCATGGTTGTCTGGTGCTTGTGCCTTCAGTTTGAAATGATGCTCAGTAGGTTTCTTTGGGAAAAAAACAACAATTCTCTGAAGATCAATGGGAAAAGTTTTAAAGTCAAGAGAACCATTTCTTGACTTTAAAACTTAAAATAACCATGCCAGCACTTAATCCACCACTTTTGACATTCTGACAAAAAAACCTTAATACATTTTTTGTTAAATTTAATTTGAACACAACCTCTCCCTTTTTCTATTGCATTTTATTTTTATATATATTGTTGGTCAAGTGTTTATTTTAATTGTAAAAACATTTTTTTTGGAATCTGCTTCCATAGTTTTCTTTTTCTGACAGATTTATTTATTTGTATTGCTTGTCAGAAATGTTTACTTAATTATACTTTAGAATAAATATTCAGACTCTTTTATAGTACTCAGTAATCCTGGTTAACAACTGCCTTAAGCTGAGTCAATTTACTTTCTTGTTGTCTGTCTGGCACTCGGCTGCAACAACCAGGAAGATCTTCCCAGGATTTTAAATTTGATCTGATTGCAGCTTTATCGCTGAAAATAAGTGATTACTTTCACTGTAGTTTAATTGCAGCGAAGCGATTCACTTGTTCCTACATCTCCGTTAGCTACTTGTCAAAAACTTTGGCTGAACCTCATTTCACTGGAACTTCTCCAGTGAGAGCTCCAGGTCCAAACCAACAGGAAGACTTCATCTGCATTAAGTACTGATGGACTTCTAATCCCACCAAATCCAACACCCTACATTACCCCAAGTCTTCTCTGAAATCCTCAAAAGCGAGGAACCGGATCAGTGACAAGACACAACCTTGGCACAGACCAACTCCCACTGTGAACAAATCCGACTTAAGAGTCGAGCATATTATCGCAACTCCCTCTTTGGAGTGACTATTAAAAATCCCACGGATGAGATGAGGATGATGAATATCTTGGCTTTTTACCCTCAGGAAAGTGAAGGTTCAACTCTGTAAAGTTGCCAGCTTCTCTGAAATTGTTGCGTCCTCTGTGAAAACGATCCACACAACATGTTGTTGTTGTTATGTGCCGGGCGCAAGGAAACAGTGTGAACACAAACAGGCTATGAAATGTTTGTGTCAGAACCACCTACAGTCTCCTGAGGGGCTCCTTTAGTTATCGCCACCGGAAGAATACTGTTCCTTTTTTTTGCAGCATTTCTAAAAGATCCTGTTGTAAACATACAGCAATTTTGTCCAAAACATATATGGAGTCTTTTTGAATGATTTCATTTTATTTTCGTGTATGTGAAGCAGTAATTCATGAATTAAAGATGAGCTATCACAGAGCAGCACTGGAGCTGAATATCAAAATCCTTGATCGCTTTTGTACTCAACAGATGCTTCTCGCATCACATCCGACATTTTAGTTGTGTTCTTTCTATGTTGGGTTCCCAAAATCCCTTTGCCCCGTAGCAAATACACCATATCGTCAATCTTTATCAGAATAAGCAAACTTTCCTCCGCTCGTCTTTGTTCCTGCTGTTGTCATGGTAACCACGACCAGCGGTGCACATATCTGTAGTAGATTTGAATTTACTCAACAAACATTTTACCACTGGAAAATGAATAAAGTTTTTTTATATGGGATCATAGATTGACCTGAAGTACTTAATATATGTGGAGGTAAAGATACCAAGTGTAATAGAAAAGCAGGTTTCAGTGCAGATGCTTTAATAGCGAATAACTGGGCTCCAGAGGACACATTTTTTCTGTCTTGGTCTTTATTTTACAGCTTTCCTTTAATTGATAATTGCAATGTCCAGATTGTTTTAGCTGGTGCGTATTGAGTCTTTATTCTTTAACCATCTGATGAGTCCTGACACAAGATTCTAGCCTACGAGCCAAACAATGACTTCTACCTTAATAACGCTCCAATTTCCGATACGATCTCCCTGTGAATCCATTACTTGAGCTGCCTGCGAATTCAGGTCACATGCTTACCTGAAGTTTCATCACCTCCTTACACTTCTATTACACTGTAACTACTGATATGTTTAAATTGTTCTAATCATGTAACAAAAAACCTGTTATTCATGCTTTTTTTTGGTTTTAAATAATGCAAAAACCAATGACTGGATTTAAATGACAATTCTTTGAAATATTGTGAAAAGGTCCAAGAACATATTATAACATGTTCATTCTGGACGAGCATCTACTGGTTATACAGTATAGTTAATCAAAACTGGGTAAAACAACATTTATGTTGCCTTTTCTTCCACAGTGATATGACAAGTTTGTCTTATATTCCAATGTGGAGGTGTTGATCCCTTGGGTTATTTTGCTTTTTTTTTTAGCTTGTTTTTCACTTTTGAGCACCGGGGGTGTTCTTGTGTTTTGTCTCTTTCAAAGCTGCAAGGTTTTACATTGAAGCGGTGGTTTCTATATATAAAGTGTAAGGTTGGTTGCACTGGCCCTGAAGGAGACGTCAGAGAAAATGGGTTCTCTAAAATACACAAAGCTGATTTCATATCTTAAATATAATGATTGCCATTGGGAGGGAATTGATGCAAATCTTATGATTTTCTTACTGACGTTTGTTTTTGATGGATTGTGTATTCACTTACAAGCCAAGCGTGATGCTTTAACAGAGGTCTTTCACATTTGGATTTTTCCATAGCTGTGGGCAACATGGTATCTCTGCTGTGAGGAAAGATGGATATAGTTGCTCTTTAGGTTTGTTGTAAGATCTCTATTTTAACAGCCAAGGAATAAAAATAAGATTGCTGCTTCAACAATGAAAATATGTATTTGAGGGTTAACAGAGATCATGTGTGGAAATGTTTTGTAATGCAAGAGGGTTAAATGGAGGGCATGCTGCTAACTATCCAACAATATCTATCTTTAGCTGCGTCTCGTAATGTCTGTTACTCATTTTGTTCTACATTTTCTATATTTTTTGTTGAATGACACAATAGGTTCAATATGTGCATCCAGGCTTAAGATAAATAGGAATATTTATTGTAAATACATCAAGGATAATGCAAGACATTTATGAGAAACTTGTTGAAAGAACAACTTCAGCAGAACACTATAACATGCACCCTTCTGAGTAAGTACGTTTTATTTGTACAGCGCCTTTAACAGACCAGGCGCTCCTTCTTCAGACACAGACATAAACTGTTACAATAGTCCAAATGAGAAGAGACAACCGCATCGAGTTTAGAAATATATCCTAGTTGTAAGAAACCGTTTTTGGTCAGTTTTCTGCAGTGTTGTACTAGAGACGTCTTTGTCAAAACAACACCCATGTTTCTGAGGCTCAGTCTCAACAACAAGAGGGTAAACAAATACAAGATGGCCATCAGCTACACAAATAACAATGGCATCTGACACAGGAGCAAAAGTAGAATCAATATTTAAGATTCAAAAACACTTTATTGTCATTAAAGGTTTTTTTTCTAAATGCATGATGAAGACATTTTGTTAAGACTTCCAACATTAATAATGCGAAAAAACGCCAGGAAAGAGGAGGTATAAAGAGTAAAATGTGACATAGTTAATAAAAGTGTCAGTCAGTGATGTTAACTTTAATTCAAAGTGCATAAAGTAGGGCGTGTTCATGGATGGCGATGTGAAATTACGCTAACATCACTCGGGCATAAATGAATCTGGTTGTGCATGAATCAGGAGTGACTATAATTTACAGCAACTTCAAAATGTGGAACAGAAGTTAACAATAACTAACAATAAAAAACAAGTGTAGTAACATATTAGTTATAATAGTAGCAATTGTTGCTATGAGTAAAAATACATCCAAGAGAAACTGGGAAAAAGTATGACCTATTGAAACAGGCTTTGTAATCAATTTTCCAATTAGTTTGGCGACAATGTTCAGAGAATCTAAGGCAACATACAATCGAGCCAATTCATTGGAAAGAGCTGAGAGAAGCATTCCTGTGAAGGTGACTGGCCTTTTATCCACCCTCTAATGTTATATTGGATTGTGGCCGGCTTTCTGGAAGGTCTTAGAGCATCACTACCTGAGAATCTGCTGTTCAAAGAAACTCAATTTTCTCTTTCAAAGGCCGAGTGATCGCCATAGTCCGGCGTCCGTCGCCCTTTTCTTCCCTTCCCATCCTCCTCTGTTCTGCCCCTGTGTCCACAGAGTTGTTCTCCTGGTCTGGACGACTGACGATTACACAAATCTGTCACCCAGGAAATCCCGACACTTTATTTCCTCTCAGACAAAGAGCCAGTGATGGGTGATGAGTTTGTAGCTGGCGGGGGATTTGACAGACTCTGGGGGAATAATAAAGCAATTTCAGCCTGCCAGAAACGTCTGAGAGAGGAGAGCGGCGAAAACCACACACGGAGATATAAATCACAAGTGTGATGGCTGCAGTTTTTTTGGGGAGAGAAATGAGACAGTTGTGTCCAACAAAGAAGCGGAAGGCTTGACCAGAACGTCGCAGAGGTATACAACTCAACCATTCTACTGAAAAGTTATAAAATACTTCCAAATAGACGAGAAAAAAGAAAAAAGAAAATGAGAAAAGGACACCAAGACAAAGTATGAGGTATTTGTTCTGAAATAGTCACATTAAATATAAAATGACTTTATTTTCATGGATTTTTCTCATAGAAATTAACCCCAACATTAACGATATTTTTTCACTTCTTTCTTTCTTTTCTGGCAAGGATGTTTCTATGAAATATGGTCTTGACATAAAGTTATGTAAATATATGATCGTACACATGCACACACACACACATTTATGAGGTCTAACAAAAATAAAAAAGTCAGTTTGACTTGTCTGGTGAGATGATCTAATATAATTGATCCTTTGAGGATGCAAACCATTTGAAACTTCCAAAGTGGTTTGTTTGAGAAGTTTTTTAACTGAAGTATTAAAGTGAGACTGCCTCACATAAAATATTCTCTGCTGACTTTTCTTTCAAAAATAATTGCCTGTGTTTGTTATTTTTGAGAATTTCAAATTATCTATAATTATTCCTATTTAAGTGAAGATGAGTATCTCGAACAAGTCTTTTTTAGTTGGTTTATTTTTATTCAAGCAGCAAGAAGATACTCAATTGTGGTTCATGTTCTTTAACATTAAGTTTATTACATTACAGATGGATCATCAAATCAAGTCGAGCTGGGGAAATATCTCACATACTCTCGGACCATCAGGTCTGGAACCCCTCAAGGCTGTGTTCTCTCCCAATTGCTATCTCCCAATTGTCTCTACATGAACAGCTGCATCTCAAGTCATCTCTCTGTCAAACTCCTCAAGTTTATGGACGACACCACTCTAATCGGACTTCATTAGACAGAGACGAGTCCATCTACGGATCAGAGGTGGGTCGACTGGTGACCTGGTGCAGTGAGAACAACCTGCAGCTCAGAAGACAGTGGAGATGATCGAGGACCTGGACGGGTGTCTGGAACTCTCTGAAAGTCCTCTCATCGTCAACTACTCCACTTGACATGGTGGAGTTTAACTGTCAGCTTGGCACCATCTTCACTAGAGATCTGAAGTAGGAGAAGAACATCAGTGAACTCATCATGAAGAAGGGCCAGAAGCAGATGTACTTCCTGCTTCAGTTGAGGAAATTCCACCTCCCACAGTCGATGCCGGTACAGCTTTACACTGCCATTGTGGAGTCCATTATCATGAGCTCCATCACCGTGTGGTACTCTGCTGCAACAGGAAACTGAGATTGATACCAGAGACTGATACCAGAACATCACTGTCCAAGAACTCCTTCTATCCGTCCCTTTTTTATTTTAATGTATTCTATTTTATTGTATTAATCTCGTTGTATTCTATTTTATAATTTCCTTTTTATATTCGGTAAAGCCACCACAACAATGTATGTGTTTGTGTTTACAACACTGGCAATAAAAGGTTTCTGATTCTGACAATAATTATTTATAAATGTTTGAATCTGTGTTAGTTCTACTAGTAATAAAGATAGCATTGGTAAGAACACGTTATGATTCCATACTCAGAATCCCAAACAAAGCCTGCTCGTGCTACACAAAAGTTGTTATCTCAGTTTTTCTCCGCGGGATGAATGAAGTCGATGAAACAGACGCAGTCAGACACCACTCAACTGCAGGCTTCATATTGTAAACCGAGTGACACAGAAGATTTGGGAGACGTATTTGCAGCCTAACCACCGATATTTCACGATGACAGCAGACACTACTATCATGTGCCTCCGAGCTTTTCATGGCATTCCCCCCTAGATATTCCATCCATCATTAAATGTCATGTTATGAAGTCCCTGCAGTTTTTCATTCCGGGCTCATCAATCGGCTTCGGAGGACATGTTGAGTTCAAGTCAAATCGCCCAAATTACCCGTTCCATCCGGGGAGGCGGTGAGGCAACAGCAGGCTTAGTTGATTACAGCAATTGTGTGCTCTTTATTATGATAATGGGCACCTTTCCAAAATAACACCTTGTAACCTTTGCCCACAAAGTGCCTTCAATTCCTTCAAAACGCTGCTGTAAATGGAAATCTACTGCATATTCAGCCACATGGTGACATTTAAAACTGGGAAATTACAAAGAGCTATATTTGTGGTCCCCGGATAAGTGGTGCATTAGGGTGACCCGGGCTGAAGATGCAGGTAACAAGTTTAAAATATGTTCCGAGCCCTTTTGGCTGCATTTGACAGATTGTTGGAATATTTTATCGACAAAAGAATATTGCCATAACATTTATTCATGACTTTTGAAACAATTGAGGCGTGTTACAGTTTGTTGCCACGAGTCAATACTTTGAAATAATAATAGATTATCAATCACGTACATCAACATATGTCATTCAAGTTTTCTTCCACAGCTATATATTTCTAAAATGAGTTTTGTGTGTAGTGTTTGTTCAAACTAACAGTGTCAGTTTTCAGCCACTGACATTTGTTGAAAACTTCCAGAGGTTCCAGAATTGATTCGACAGTACAACCACACACCAAATTTGGTAGCGGCGTGTATAATTTATTGATACATTCCATGATAGCTGACTCACATTGCGATAAGGTTTGTCATCATTTCACTTAATTGTACAAAATTGGGGACCCTGGACCTTGATGTGTTCATGAAGCAGTTTTCTATTTTGTACAGCTGATAAGGTTAAAAAGGCTATATTGGTATTCAATGGCTGTTCAAAGCAATTTACAATAAAGTAGACAATGACATCTTGTGGACTCTGAATATAAGGACAATGCTTCATGAAGCTTCATCAACCAATCAGCTCTCTTTCATCCACAGTAATGTACCAAGTGAAGCAAAAACCTTTATGAAGTAATGTTTATGTTTCACCGTTATATTGGACATAACTGCTTAAAGTTTTAATTTGTAAAATAAATACAAATTAAAATAAAAAAATAAATAATTGTCTTATTTCCTAATATAAATAGATTTCCGCACTTAATTTCTGATAGAAAGAAGGCACAAACTCTGTGCAACTCCCTCTGATTGACATTACAATCAATTCTTAAAAAAATGGTGCCACACTGCACTGCAATCAGATGTAACGTGAGTTGGGAGTGAGATGCAGAAACTTTAAAAACTTAAGAACCAGACTTACTATGTGTGAAAACACCAGATACATATATATATATATATATATATATATATATATATATATAGAGACCGACATATATATATATATTGTATATATTTTTTGAAGAATTGATTGTAATGTCAATCTGATTATATATATATATATATATATATATATATATATATATATATACACATAAAAAGTACTGATGGGATGATGAAGCTTCATGAAATAGTGTCATGTTGTTTAGAGGTCAGTAGGTGGCGGCATCAGTTTATAAACGATGGGAATTATCATTAGAACAGTTGTTTAAACAAAGGAAACCAGTGCAGAGACCGCCATCTAGTGGACTCTGAAAATAATAACACTGCTTCATGAAGCTTCATCAGGCCATCACTAATAAAATGAACAGTGTAGCCCAGAGACAAAGAGCTGCCGGTAGGCCAAATGCGGCCCTTCAAATGTGTTTATGTGGCCCTCATGAGGACAAAAATCAACAATTTCTACTTAGTTTTTTCTTTCTATTAGTCATTACTTGTCTTTAAATATGGCTATATAGTTTTTGTTTTAAGACTATTTAGAATTAAAAAATCTATATTTTGGAAAAAAAAAGAATTTTTTTTTTTTTTTTCGAGTGATATTAAAGACAATCAAAATAATATTTTTAAGGATCTTTATGTTGATTTTTTCTTCTTTAAACATTATATTATATGAAACGCGGCCGCTGCGGAAATGTAATTGTAGCTCTTACTTCTGTTAACAAAGAACTTTCAAATTGTGTTGTTGTCACTTTTGGAAAAAAAAAAAGAAACAATTTTACAGTTACAAGTTGAAAATCAAGCAGATGGTGCTGGTTTGATTAAAACCGCCGCGGTGACTAATACTCACAACCCCCACAAACAAATCTGACTTAAAATCAACGTCATGCTCATCAGCGGCATTCTGGTTCAACTCCCACTGTTGGGACCAGGGGAGCCGGCATCAGACCAGCCCATTGGAAAGTCATTATTATAATTCTAAGTGATGGATCATTTCCAAATGATCTCCACGAACACCTCAACAATTAAGCCACCGGCAAAGCAATTACAGATCAGCAATATAGCAGAGGGACACTGATATATTGCCAGACGTCGACCCTTGGGCAAGGCGGGTGGATTATACTTATTATGCCAGCGCATTACTGGGCCAATAAAAATAATTTTGCAGCCATATCTGCCCACATAACTGCAGAGTGGACATTCTCCTTGCCCGGGGATTGTACTGAAGGTGGAATGGACAAGATAAGAGCACCGAAGAAGTACGCTCATCTCACCTTGCTTCTATGGATTCAGTATAGATATAGATAATCAGCGCGCTTCAAAGTTACATTTGGACAATACGTCAAAGCGATTTATCTCTCGCTCTGTTTCAGACGGTCAGGAGCATTTAGAGGTCAAACTCTGTGACGATAAAACAGCCTCTCTTTTAAGTAATCCCCATCTTATCAAACCCACTTTAAGGTCCCTGATAGTTTTATGTTCATTTCCTCGGTTGTTAAGGAAACTCTTACTTCCACTCATAGAGATGAAGGTTTTGATGTCAAACGATTTTTAGCGTTACAGGCCAAATAGCATAAATGGTGGTTAGTGCTGCTGATGTTCTCCCTGTGCTTAAATGGAACTCCACTTGGTTGATTGACATTGACTTGTGTGTGTTAGCAGTTGTCTGTCTTTACTAAGTCCATAAAGCCGCAATCCAATGAGTGTCTATTTAAGGGTTGGCTGCCGAATTAAGTCTCATACACACCCAGCAATAAAACAAAAATAAACCTGTACAGCATCAAAACACTATTTACAGTCAGGTTCAAATAACAATTTGGATCTTAACCCCTGTGTCATCTCAGGGTCAAGGTGAAACCAAAGGCTCAAAAACAAATGTGTATTTCTGGAAGCCAGGGAGATCATTCACATTGACATTTAGATAACATAAGCGATAAACACTAATTTCACTATCAACACGTTGTATGGGGGTGATTTTTTTCCCCTTCTCTTTATATTCCCAAGTATTAGTTTTCCCAAATTTGCCCAATAAGGGCTTGTTTGACTGGTTGGCAAGTGAAGGAGGAATAGTCATCATAGCCTAAACAAAATTGGTCTGGATTCATCAGAAGATCATAATTTAGACCTAGTGAAATTAATCTCTTGTCCACGGTATTCAGGAGAATCATTTTCAAAGGTCGTCATGACCACAGATGAACTTTAAACAGTGGTTCAGTAGCAGACGGTTAATGTTACAAAAACTTTTATACAGAGTTTGAAGTCTTTATGTGCTTGGTGATGGACTGGTGAACGGTCCAGGGTCACATTGTAGGCGAACCTATGAATCAGAATCTCAATTGAAACATGAAGACCAATATTCTGGATTACAGGTATGCTAGTGTTACAGATACAATATTACAGTTATGTGTAGAAATGGTGTTTAAATTCCGACTTTTTGTTCAAACAGAATCTTTTTAAAAGTTCATTTAAAATCTGTTTGTCGGTCATGTTTCGTAATTATTTCGTATTTATTTTGTTTGTGTACTTCCTTGGTTTGTCCCTGTAAACGTTCATAATGACACAAATTTACATTTACTCATAGAACCCATCACCCAACCAAGACACCTGGATAAAGACCCTGAAGTTCCAGTGCTTCGTGCTAGATAAACCGGATGAATTGGCTTCCTTCCTTGAGTTCTTTCTCTGTTGTTCCCTCGTGTTTTCTTGTGCTTAATATTTAATTCCCTGAGCTACTGTTGCCAAGCTGTCCTGCCATTAGTCAATTTTTAACTTTTCTGTTCTGTCACTTCCATGAGCCTGCTTGGCAGGCATCTGTTTAATAGACCTACCTGTATTCTCTTCCCATGCCTCTCTGTTCCAGGAGCACAGGCTCCTGATCTATTGTTTTTTTCCTCTACTCTCATTGTTACTTTGTTGTGTGTGTCAGACCTACTCCCTTACGAGTCTTGTGTTCTTCTTTTGTTGCGGCGACTCGTCTGCTCTTGTTTCAATTTTTATTATTAAAGTGTTTAATTTTACTCTGGATGTACAAGTCTCTCTGCAACCCCAACAAACCTCACACTTTTGAGTTCAGTATACAACAGTAATACACATTTGTGTTTGTTGTCCCATGATATTGTCTAAAGGATGTGCATTTTCACATTTTGTACTTGCTCTTAGTATCTTGTACATTTATCAGTAATGTTTTACGATGAATGGCTAAATCAATTTTTTCTTTCTTAAAAAGCTAACACTAACAAAACAGAAATCCTCCTTATTTTGACTGAAAAATGTATATTTCATGTTCCTAATCAGATTTAAAATAAAACAAAACATCCACAAATGTCAAGTAAAACCAATTATGTTTCTAAAACATTGATATATTCATTGATAAATGTTCTAATTCTTATTGATGAAGCTTCATGAAGCAGTGTCATTATATTCAGAGCCTACTAGATGGTGGTCTCTACACTATTTTCCTTTGTTTTGAACAACTGTTCTAATGAAACTTCACATCCTTTTTAAACTGATGGCACCACCTACTGACCTCTTAACAACATGATGCTGCTTCATGAAGCTTCATCAGACCATCACTACCAATTAATCTGCCAGAAGAGCCATTTTAAAGTCATAACTGGTCTTTTCTAATGTTTCTTCTGGTTTATATCTGGTTTATGCTAGTCTGTGTTTCCTAATATAATTGAAACGGCACTATGGTATCACTAGCTTTCAAGTAAAATGTAATATACGTTTGAATATAAGTTTATGGTTGTTTATTTGCCGTGAAATTAAAACCATTTAGTAATATTTTATTATACTGAATGCAAATGAGCATCTCTGTTGAATGAACTTTTACAATTTTCTTTTCCTTTTCTCTTCAGTTGCTTACTTTTGCCCAAAGTTACTATATAAATTCACCAGAAGACAGTATTGTTACCTAGCAACAAAAAGAATGGGTCAAATAAGACTGAGCACCATCGGTGCAACCAGAAATACTTCCTAGATGTTACGTTTTTTGGAGCAGAATCAAATTTATAAAATATACTTGAGCTACGTTGTATCAAAATCCAGAAGAAGGTCATGACTGAAACGTGCAGAGATGCTTGGCTGTCCAAACATTTCTTATTTTAAGGATGTAGTTTTGACCACAATTTTCTTTTTCTGTTTACAAAGTAAACTCAAAAGCCTTCTATATAAACTCCTCTCACGTCTGGTAAAAATCAATAGTCTCTGGGTCTTGTATCTTCTCTACTGGCTCTGCAGGTTCGAAAAGATAGAAGAAACAAAGCTGCATTTTGAATTCAAAGACATAACAACCACACGAGCCGACAGCCTTGCTCTTGGCCGGCCTCATGAGGAGGGCTGATGATCGCTGCAGTCATTTACATAGTGTGCGGAGTGAACATGAAGTTAAGCATCTGAGGACGCTTTATGTTACAGGAGATAGGATTTCACATTTCAGTGAAACGGTTAAGATGCTTATTTGAAACAGTCCTTTATTTGTGTTCACTTATTTTGGCTACAAAACAATAATAAAACATGTCCAACTTAGCAAATGAATATTGTAAGTAGCAGGCATGTCTAGCAGCCATTTGTGACCATTAGCCAGATTTCATATCACACGCAGTCTCCTTTATAAACTGAATTATTCAACCGAATATTTAAAATACACATTTCAATTGTAAAAATCAAGTTGTTTTTTTAACAACCTCATCAAAGCTTTTTACAAGATGAGTCAAATGAAAAGCCAAAGAGACAAAGTGTTGATGCTAATCTCTTAATAGTAAAAACATATTATCATCGTCTGTTGATTGATGGTGGTCCACATTGCCGGTAAGACCAAAATAGTTTTCAGTGAGAGTTAAACTCTGCCAGTAACGATATGTACAAGTTGGAATCTTGAAAGTGCAAGTGAGATTAACCAGCGGACTACGTTTACATTAGGAATAAACTACAATTTAATAAATAACAAATCCAAGCAATTCAATAAGATAAATACTAAACATAGAAAATCTGGTACAAGGAAGTTGAACTTCTGCTAAATAACGTCGAACACTCAAATCCAGAAAATGGTGCACGCACAAAAATATTCAGATGTATGAATCTGCGCGTGCACACAAATAAAAGCACGTTTCATTTGTAAATCCCAATCAACGTAGAATTAATCACAGACTTGTTCGTCCCTATCCACACCCTCATTTACATATTTAAATCATATTTAAATAACCCAGAATCCGTGGTTTTTCTCTCCTCCTTATAAAACAAATAAACCAATAAAAACATGAATTTTAACTTGATTAACAGTTTATATTTGTTAATTTAAACATTTCTGACATGGATCACATACTTAAATTTCAACTAGTGCAGACGAGCTCCAGTGTAAATGTTTATACTTTACATATACAGCTATTAATGCAAATACTTTATTTACAGAGACGATCTGGGGCTTATTTTAACAACTTAAAATGGAGTTTAACAAGAAAAAAAATTTAAATCAGTAACTAAAAGCGCTGAGTAGTGATGATGATGAGAAGATGGTCTGATCGTCTGAGCTTCATACGAATGCGCAAATTGTTATTTCATATATAAAATAAAAGCATTTTGTTTACAAATTAACAAATCATGTGATGGTGTATTTATACAAGTGTGTTCTTCAAGAAATGGCTTCGATCAGGTGATCACATAAGGGAAACTTTAGCTGCTTTCATTCTGCAGCTTCACTTTGACCAATCTGACGTGATGTTTTTCCACAAGAACGTCTATGACTCTCGTAGAGAAGACTTTTGTTTTTGTTTGTTTGTTTGATTTTGTTTGTTGTTTTATAAAAACAAGCTCATAATTCCTTTACATTTTTTCTGAATAGCGTGAAATAGCGGATTAGAATATTCAGTATAAAACGATCGATGTTGTCTTACAATACATACAGATCATCCTTTTGGTGAATGAGAACATATTTATACGTTTGTGAAAAATGTAATTGAGGCTGACATGCATCTGAGCTGTATATAAGGACGTACGCGACCTACAAATGTGTCGGGAATTCCGACCTTTTTTTCACACTCTTTTCCCTAATGATACATATGGACTTTGACGTGCAAAAGTAGGTCCGTGCATTTTTTTGTGTGTACGACCCCTTAGTAAATGAAGCCCTGATCTCAGATCTTTAATGTCTAAATACCAAAGCTTCTAATGAACCGGGGAATAAAACAAGAAACAACAAGGAACCTGGACACATAAAATAAATCATGGTCGTCAAAACTCTCGCTAGCAAACAATAAACTAAAGCACTTAGGCACAGGGGCAAAGAGAAAAAAAACAAAAGAAATCCAAAGTGAGTAATCCATAGAAGGGAACAGGAAGGACGACTACAAACCAGCGCAGGATAATCGTTGATCTGACAAGTCTGGACACTGAGGTGGTTGGTTTCTTGATTGCTGACGGTCAAGCCTTGTTCCGTAAGTTGACCGCAGAAAAATGGGAAAGGAGAGAACAGGAAGTGAGGGAACAAAATAAAACCAAAATGAAGAGAAAACATAACAGTATCAATGTAACCCTTTGTCACTTATTTGGTTCTTGACTTTTGTGAGAGGATCCCAAGTGTGCGAGAATTGATTAGTTGATGAAAGAATAAAAATAACTACCTCCAATCGTTCATTCATTCATTCTCAGCCTGAATAAGGCAGAGTAACCTCTCTGGGGACAAGCCTGGAAACTTCTCTGGACAATGTAGCTGAATGGACGCCTAACAATATGATGAGGAACAACTTAAAAAAACAGTGAATCAAATTCCTTTGTTTTATATTTATTTAATTGGAAATTATTTTGGGGATATTAAATATCTCAAGCATTACGCATTAGGATCTTTGGATTTCTGGTGTCCATATTTTCTCAAGTAAATCTGTTTTCGTGATTCTCTGTAAATGAACTGCTAACCTTTCCCTGCTTGTGCAACACTGTACAATGCCACAAGTGTTTTTATTTCCATTGACCTTCTAAGTTTCCAATTAGCATTAAGCTCGCGGTTCTCTTCACTTGAGATACTCTCTCAGTAATCCCGACTAAATGAAGCATGAATGATTGGCCATGAAAACGTATCATACAAGCAAGACACATTTTTTGGGCTAAATAAAAGCTGTATTAAAATTGCACGTTGAATATGTGACACATAATTTGTCTCTGTAAAAATTCTTTTAGGCAGAAATGAAGCGTTTGCCCAAGGTGAGGTCTTGAGGAGCTTGTGCCGACGAATCTAATTGAGAAAAAAGCTTGTGAAAAGCAACTGAAATCATGAAAGCAGAAAAAAACCCAACATTTTCAGCTGCATTTGAGAGGAACTCCTTCTTTTCAGTAAAAGCTCTTCTGGGAGAACTCTGAGACATTCACAAGCAAAAAGGGAGACATGGGCTGCGTTGGAATAGATAAAAGAAACGCACCTACTCTTGTTCACTCCGAGCCCAAAATATCATGGATCAGCAACATGTTGCTCGAGAAGCACTATATTCCATGGTTCAAATATGAATCATATTTAATTCAAGTTTTTTTTTTCTATTATGACATATATATTTAAAACTATATACAGGTAGCCCAATTGGCATTATTAGCACAGATACACGCTTCCTCATTTTTTAAAAATCTGTTTATATTCATGACGGACAGACAGCAGACAACGTTGGTCCATTACTGCCACTACATGGATATGTTTTTTTATTCACCACTGCAGTGCATTATGGTTGATAAACAGCTCTGGAGTGAACAACTCAAACCTTCCGTCCTCCGGGGTGTATTTTACAGTGTTCACTTCAGACGTTTTGAGAAAAGGAATGACCCTTGAAGTGGCGGTAGGATTACCCAGAGGGCAAATATTTGGACTGCGATGACTCCTCCCAGTTGGACATGGAACACATCCTGAAAAGGGTCACTGAGCCAACTTGTCTGGCATTTCTATATCTGACGGTGTTTTACTTTGAAGCGCGTCTGAATTACTTAGCTCTACTTCTCTATAAATATAGACTTCCATCAGCATGGATCTTATTCTTTCAGTCACTAACCAAAGTTTGTGGCTCAGCTCTTTCTTCAACACTACCTATATTTACCATTCATAGTTGGTATTATCAGTTCACCTGCTTCAACGCTGCCATTCACTCCAGATGAAGGATATGGAGAAAACGACGAGAAGGCTAAATAATGTCATTGGAGACATCTTTTATATCATTGTGTGTCTCTGTTCTGTAATTAGAAGAAATCAATTCAAAACCTTGTTTTTTAAGGCTCCTAATTAACTTTGAGTTACACATTTGACAGCATCTTCTCTTGACTGCCAACCCACTCTTTCTTTTAGTTCTTTCAGTTCATCTTTCATTATAAACACCCACATGATGTACACGGTTACTGCAAATTAAAAAAGCTCAAACTGAATCAGTGAGACCCTGCAAGCAGGTGGAAAATTATTTTCTTCTTTTCTTTAATTCTTTAATCAGTTGTTTCACCTTTTTTTACTCCCCTGTAAGTCCACGTCCTACTGTGTATTTGTTTGAAATTGTCTGATTTTAAATTTAAAAAGAGAAGCTTCATAGGACCGAAGAGATCTGACATGAGGTTTGATTTAGAGCATGGGGTTTCACACTCACACACAACTTAAACACAACATGGGTTTAACTAAACAGCAAAATGTTTGCGTATCAAAAATATCAGCCTCTTGTTTCCCCTGAAGCAGAAGATAATTATCATGAAATTCCCTTCATTCGGTTTCAACTGTTAATAGGTCAATTATCTTTGCCATGGTCGCAAAAATTTGAAGTTTTTTTTCCTGGAAAGCAAATCCAACCATTAGATGTATCATCCAAAAGGCTTTCAAACCAATTTTCTAAAATGGCTTGGCAAACATTTCTGTAACTCCGATAAACACATTCAGGGAAATTATGTATTTTTCCAATATTTTCTATCATAAAAATAAATATACATCAATTTTATTGATATTTCGAATACTTTATTTATTAATTGTGTATATATTAATAAAAAGTACCAGTCATTTTCGTATGAATTATTTGAGATAGTCATGAATGGAATTTATGCTGACAGATTTTACAGGCTTGTTTTAAAATACATTTTTAAGTAAACAGGATGTAAAGTAAATGTTTAGAGTCACAGGCTAATTTTACTTATCATAAAACACTTTATTGAAAGTAATAATGAACACGTGGCAACAAGGTTGAGAGTCATTGCTACTGAAATTAGAACTGAAGGGAAATTTAGATTATTACAAAATATACAGTTGAATTTTTTAATGCATTTTGCACCGTGATACACACTTTATTTTTAGGACATGGGGAATAAAATAAAATTCTCAGCTTGTTCCAGGCTGTTGTAACAACTTGACCCAAAGCAACAAAATCCAAAAAACAACACCTATATTCTTTTAGTAAGAATGCTTGACTCAGCAATATTTATTATATAGTACCTTTTATATATTAATTTGATATGCATTCAACCACATGCTATAGTGGCTTTTGTGCATTATTGCTACAGTTTAACAGCTCATTTACTCAATAAGCATGTTTGTTAGAAAACCAAAACCGCAAAGAAATGAAGCTGTACAATAAAAACGAGATAGCCCGATGGCTCAATGTGATTTTCTTTCCTTTTCAACGCTGTATCAAACGTTTATCTGGATTGTCCTTTAGACTCCGACTCGTTTTGCTTCCATGGCAACCAACTGTAGGACTTACAGATTCGCACACAGCAGCCGATGTAACTGCTGGTTTAACAGTGTCATGACATACACATCTTCGTATTGTACATGACATTCTGCTGTCTCTGGAGAAAACTGCACCGCTGCTTCATCAGCGATGATACAAAATGGCACAAGAGCTTTAAAAACCCTGATAACAGGTGGCAACTGTTCATTTACAAAATCTGAGAACTGAATTTAACACGACACAGAGGCAGCAGAGTTTCGTACGACAGGAGGAAAACATCGTGTCACGCCATTAAAAGACTATTTAGCTCGACAGAGAGGTAGATTAGAGGCCATATTTGTTTGTTTCAGTGCTTCCCGGTGGTTTTCTTAAATATGTTTATCCATCACATCAGTTTCTTTAAGACATAGTTAAGAGTACAAAACAATATTTCATTCACAAAGTTGACAGATTTTACTCCAATATAAACAAGTCTAAATGATAATAGTCCTGTGTGTTTTATTTAAGAACCAACAAGAATCAGAATGATTTTTATTGTTATTGTCATAGATGGGTTTCACCATCTAGGAATGGACCACGATACAGTTGAGCAACATCTAACATGGAGAATTCAGTTGAATATGGATTTTTTTTAGACATTTTCAACCTTAAATCATGCCTTTTTTTTTTCTCCAGAAAACAGCATACATTTCTAAGACACACTAGAACCTTTGAAGGATCTTGGCTGGTAGGTTGTTCCAAACATTCTTTTCAAGCTGAAGATCATTCTTAATGTCTTTGGCCCTATGTTTGGGCTGTGTCCTTATGTCACTTTTCATTTTGGGAATTGTATATATAATAAAGTATTCTCTGTTTAAAGATGTTTTCACATCCATCCATCATCCACTACTTTTCGTCGCCATAGGAAAATAGATATTTTCTGTAACACATTTTAAATACTACTTTTTTTTGTTTTCATTCAAACATTTTCAATTTTTGTGCATTTGTTTATAGAAACCTCCCAAGTTACACACCCTTTTTTATGGTTCCTTTTAAGATTAGTGTTTTTTTTCCCCCTTCTCTTTCAGATATGCCATTCAAAATAATATTAAATGTAATATATATAAAACACTAGTATGGCTCATATATTGTCATGATTTATTTGCACAGTCTATTATAATTTAAAAGTTATAACAACATTCAATTTAGACCAATAAACTAATAATTCAAATTGTTCTGTTTGAGCAAAACATCGATGCAGAAAGGATGCTCAACGTCACTGCATGATATCCGATACAAAAAGATTTAAAATTTAAATATTTCTACAGCGTGACATTGTCATGTTTACTTACCTACTGTGTATGAGCTATTTATTCTGGAAAATATGTTCCTGTCTTATTAATTATTAATTTGACCTACCTAAAAAGCTTTATTGCACTGAAAATTTCTAAGCTATCTGATGGAATGAGGTATTCATCCGCCACCAGTTGTTATGTCGACAAATCAATAAATGCTTCAAAAAACAAACCGAAAAGATTGAAAGTAGTTTTCTTTAACACATAAGGCTCTGTAAATCATTCACTTTTATAACTGCGTAAACACCAGGTTTAGCTAGTTTTGAGCATTCAAATTTTGAAAATAACGGCATGGTGTGGGAGTGAGGCCTGCGGACCATGTGTTTCCTGCCACTACATTGCATTTAGTCAAAGGATTTTGTATGATTTCAGATGGAAATCGTCTCTCAAGTCCTCTTCATTGTGTAATTTGATTTGTGCCAGTTTTGACTAAATCACGTAGTGGTGCAGTATCTTATATCACCTTTAATTTATTCAATTATTTACATCCAGGCATAAAAATAAGCAGCAGCCATCATAGTCAATGTAGTTATTACCCTTGTAAACTAGTGGAAGACTCTAAAACCTCTGTGTCTATAAACCACCCTCTGAGTAAGTGTAGCTTTTCAGCGTCCTTGTTAATGGAGTTTATAGCAGTCCTGTTCAATCAACATGCCAAACCATTGCACAAAAACAAATGGACGGAAAGATTTGTCCTTCCAGCTCCATCCGGCTGAAAAGCAGAAGCAAAGCTAATGATTACAGGTCTGCGGAAAAGCATCGATTTTTATCTCGCACTGAGTGAGAGTCCACTCAGCAAAGGCAGAGAAGTTCAACCTCCGCAGCAAAGAGACAGTGGGTGGAAAATAGGGTCAGGCCAAAATGAGCGAGAGAGTGAGTAAACCACTCTCCCGTTTTGGCGCCCAACTTTCACACTATTTTTCTTGGCTCTATTTTAAATAAAGCAGATCAGATATTTCAGTAAAAAAAAGATGATGATTCCACATCATCTTTTGATCTTTCTATGGAAACTTGTGGCTGCATTTCATGGTGGGTTAATTTCTTCCACCAAGTAAACTTTAGGATATAATAAAATAACTTAAAAATCTGTAAGTGGATTTCAACAGAGATTTTTAGCAAGGGATTTGCAGGAGATTAATGGTCTAGTGGTCTTTATGGTCCTGGGGAATAAAAAACAAGCGATGTCCTTGATAGACAAAGGTACTATTTGCTTTCTATATTGGTGCTTGTTTTATCTTTCCTGGATTCATCTTTACATTATACATAATACAACATTATAATTGGATTTTTTTTTTTTTAATTATTGTTACTTTCAGTCCATATGTCCATCTTTCCATCTATCCATTACATCCCTATATTCTTCCGGCAGTCCATTCATCGCTTTGATCGTCATGACTTTAGTCATTCCATGTTTTAAAAAAACAACTCTATAATAAAAAGATTTTTTTTTGAATACATTAAAACCACTGAAATAGTTACATAATCCAGATGAGTATGCATAATATTTTTCCTGTTACTGTATATAGAAATGCTGTTTGCATATGAGTGAATTATTTAAGCCACAACATATACATTTTCAAGACCTCCATTATTTTTCGACATATTTCTTGGTGTGAACATTGAAGAAGCGGTGTCATACTTTCAAGAGCTCATTTTGTGGTGTCATCAATTTTTAACGATGTAAGGTTTTAGGAGGACAACTGTTTAAAGGGCAGCTAATATAGAAAGATAGATAGATTGACTTTATTAATCCCTCTGGAGATCTTCTTCAGGAAATTGGGTTTCCATTTCGGTACCGCAAGTTTCATAAAAACAAGAACAACAACAAAGTTCAAGGGATGACAAAGTGCAAGAACAGGACACTGGCCACCACAGACTGGTAGAACATGCAGAGGAGTTTCCTGCAGATGTTAAATGATTGGAGCCTCGTCAGACACTACAGTCTACTCTGAACTTTCTTATTTACATGGTCTGTGTTGCAGGACCAGTCCAGTTCACTGTCCAGCCACACACCGAGGTACTAGTAGTTGTCAACTATCTCCACCTCGTCACCTCTGATGGACACCGTACGTGGTCCAACGTCAAGCGAGGACAATGAAATCTAATGTGAAAACCCACCTCTCCTGACTCACATGTTTCAAACGTTAATGTCTTTATCTCCAAGATGCAGTAATTCCCTCATCATGACAATAAAAATGAAAAATGAAATCTCTGCTAAGAGAAGGGCAGGTCCATTATGACTTGATAATGGCTTCACTCCTCCTTCAGCCAGCTGTTTTGTACAAACCGGAGCATACTGATGAGTACAATAGAGGTGCAAAATCTTTTTAAGAGACACTTAAATCAACACATTAGTTGCCCTTTAAAGCAATACATTATACAGAAAAGAGTGACATCTAGTGGACTCTTAAAATAAAGACACTGCTTCATGAAGCTTCATCAACTTCCACTTAAACTTGGTTTCAGTTCCTCGGTATGAATATGTTAGCGACAGAGCACTTTTAAGTCTGTTGTCATTAATCACATTTAGGCTGGAAAGTGTGCCTTGCTATGTAGAACTTTAGCTTGCAAAGCTATGGATGTTTTACAATCATGTTACAATCAGTATGACAATTTTCAACATGTGTTTCTGAGAGACAGGATTAGGATTATAATGTAAAAGGCACCTTCACCTCCCTGATTTACTGGAATTGTGTCTTAAAAAGGAATACGCTCACAGGTTAAGTTAAACTCTGTCTGTGATAAACTCCACTCTAAATTGTCATATTTTGCAATGATATATTGTTTTATTGACACCAGCATTATCATGCCGCTCATCTTGGCTTAGAATTCCCGACACTATTGTGCAGTCAACCACACAAGGACATCTCCACTGTGCCAGTTCAGCTTCTTCATCGTCAGTCTGTCTATGAAAATCTCCTGCTCTTTTTTTAATATGACTAAGAAGTAACAGTTTGGCCCCAAAAGAGAAGCGCCGGTAAGATAACCTCACTTTGATATATCGGTTTGGGTAAGTGATGGGTTTGAGAGCGACCGGCACAAATGGATGGACAGATTGGAGACAGTGAAGAGAAATATTGTCTGTTGACCCCAGAGCAGATAAGCTCAGCCCTGCGGCTATCAAATGATGACTGTCTGAGTTCCAAACCGCCGTTCTGCATGCAGAAGAGAAGGAGACAGACGGAGAGTAAGTAAATCAGGAATGATGTCGGTGGCAGAGGGCTAACTGGATTAGCATGTGTAATAAAACCAGCAGAGGTTAATGTTTACAGATGCAGGGAGGCTAATGCAGGCCACTGTTCTGTAACAGAAAGGACAGGTCAATGGGATGGTTAATAGTCACGCTAAATGATTTCTGATTGCAGCCCTGGTGTCCTATAATGGATGTGACCGCCTCATGATGAGCACTAATCTGCACGCCGTGAATATTCCAGACCATCATTAACTCATCTGGGAATGAACACAACTCTGTATGTTATCTTCAAATTTCCGAAAAGAATTGCTGCATATCTACGACATGCTTGATTCCAGACGTACAGAAAATGTCGAAAACGCTAAAGGCATTAATTAAGTCGAATTAATTTGATTCTAAATCCTGTTTCTGTGGTTAAAAAGAAAAGGCAAAAGCTAATTTCATTGACCAGCAGGCATGACATTCCGTCAGGTTCCTGATATTTTATATTGCAGACAAGTCTGCTGTTGACTCCTCAGGCAATGATAACACAATGTGTTGAGGAGCGTAAGCACTTTTTCCTGCTGCATGTGTGCGTCCCACTGTTGCACCAGACTGTAGACAACAAATGTGTCTCTACTTGTTATAGACATTAGTTTTGGCAAACACAAAAGTGTCACATGATGTAATTCTTTGTTTATTTGAACGTTTCCTAATGTACTGTCTTGACTCTAACTTAAATAAATGTATATTTAGTATTTCATTGTTCAGTTTTTTTTTATAGTTTCAGTCTTAGCTTCTATTCCTATTACTTTCTATATTATCATCCTGTTTACAGGATTAGCTTTTTATTTAAATGTGTTACAGGAAAAGCCACATCGGAGGAAACACGATATATGAATAACCTTCACTCTTAGAGATATATTCAGGACTTTGATCGTCTGACATGCACTCAGAGTTGAAAATTGCTGTAAAAACAATCATATATACACTGTATTTTACATAATAAATATGCACGAACTATACAGAAATATCAACAGAAAGAAACAAATCTGACTCATATCTGAGTTTTCCTAACATTAATACAAATCTTAAACGTCCATACAGTCTGCTGCGGTGCATTGATGTGTGCTGTGCTTTGAACTGTGAGCTCTCTATTTGACCTTTACCTTCATCTTGTTCATGTGCTGCCTGAGATGAGCCAATGAAGGAACAGTTGCCCTTTTCATGTTGCAAATTCCCAAGATATACCTGTGTCAATAGATGCAATCACTCCAGTGGTATACCTTTGACACGTTTGAATTTCCCCTCTGTCAGTATGTCCTTTCACACAAATGTATCAATTCCCTTGCTATGCTGGTCCTTTGAGCTAACCCATTTTTTACACAAAATAGGAAAAAAAACATATGTTGTGCACACAAAGGCAACTTTAGGAATGAATAAGGGTGAACATTTTGTTCTTTTTGTTGTTAATGACAACATCATACTCAGATTTAGCAATAACTATAACACTGAATTCCTCTAAGGTTGTATTAAAGGTTTGTTTGGTTTTTAAAAAGCAGTATTTTGTGGTCGTTGATTTGTGGCTCTACTTTTGACTTAAACTTTAAGTTCCTGAGATAAAAAAAAAAAATTAATAAAAAATACAACGAATGGGCTTTTACAACAACTACACATAAAAACACCAACAATTATGTGGCATTTTACAGATATCAAGGAAGCAGATGTCATTGACCTGAGAGAGTATCCACTTTAAAAAGTCGTCCAGCTTTTCGGCATAACCGCCAACTCTTGCTCCAGAAACTCACAGAAATTAATGGAACGTTGACTGTTGATTTGACAACGTTGGGACAGTTACAGGTTTACGTTTAAGTTCAGGTTTGAGTATTTTCTTTGTTTGTGTCTTTCATGAAAATTTCTTTGACGACTGATTTCCCATCTCACCACCTTTGGAGATCCCTATATTCTACCATCAACCCAAACGGCAGCCTTGGTGATTGCTTTTTTCCACTTCACAACGATAAATTCCTGTTTTTGTTTTTATAAAATTTTCTGTTCAGACATCACTGGCAATAAAGATTTTTTGATTCTGATCACCGAAAACAACTGCTTCGCTTATTCCATTAAGTGGAGTTTTGCTTTACTGATGTTTTACTTGTTCCCAAATGAATTAACTTAAAGACTCAAAATGACGAGAATAATTATAAATGGACTGTTTTACCATAATGTTCTGCATATTTGTTTGTTTGTTCCATCTGTTAAACAGTAAAACAGACCCCTGGTATCACTATGACTTGAGGTTGTAGTTCTAAATTGAGCAATATTTCGCAGACTCGAAGGATCATTTGAGCTTCAGTTGATTCAGAAATAGCCACAAATTGGTTTAAAGTAAATGCAGGTAATCTTGTTTTTAAATACATCTTCCTTTAAACATTGATATAGTCAAAAGTAAAGCTGATATATGGTGCGATTGGAATCACGTGATCAAACCTATGTACAAATAAAACTTCATTGATTTTGAACTAAAGATGGCTGTCATCACCGCCACTGTTTTGCTACACATGCCATTAGTTTTCAGTGGCAGCCCTTCCATCCGTCTGTGCTAACTAGAGTATTGTTGGAACTTAATCAATGCAGTTCTTCGCACTCCGAAATGACACGGGACATTAAGATTAATGGGCCCAACACAGTCAATTTGGACCCATCAGTGAGTCGCAAGTGTTAAACAGAGTGAGAATTATTGCCGAACACATTCTTCACCAATCAGCTTTGTCCATCTGCATCTACCTCAAACTGGAGAAGCACTCATATAACAGAAAGTCTAGTGTTTAGTGAATGTACATCCATGTGAAATCTCCAATTTACTCTTTGAACACTTAAAAAACTCGTTAAGTAACAGTTGGATTTTTTTTCTCCCACTCAATTTTTTGGTCCCTGACCTGCTGCTCGGCCAAGCATCAGCGTCTAATATTGACCAGCGCTTCTTATTCGGTAACAACATCCCTGCGAAGAAATCAATTTCAAATGATCAGAGACAAAATGACATCTGTTTGCTGTCAAATAGAAGAAGAATGCGCTCACTCAAGGGAAGGATTGATTTCCTATGCTTAGCATTAGATAAGATGCTGATTTCCAATTTTAAAATTAATTAATTATGTTTTGTTAATTTATATTAGAGCATATCAGCACTTCACCGTAGTACTAATACATGTGAATTGATGATTTCATTTGTTATAGAAAATGTTTCTTTGCTTTTTGTCATAGACAAATAGACTTTTTGTGTTTGTATAGAATGAGTTAAAATAAGTGAAGAGGGATGTCTTTTTGAGATTAGAAACCTGATTTTCCATATGACAGACTCGGATGATTTAAAGATGTCCGCCCCTTCAATTTTTGTAGTCTCATTTAAATGTTAACCTTATTTTGGTTATGGATTTCCAAGGTGCCAGTCGACTTTAAATGAAGCTGAAAAAAAGCAAATTGACATATTTAAAAGATGTGCATAAGGAACAGACTTAAAAAAACCCCTGTAAACTGGATTAACTGATTTACTGAGAATCAGCTCCTCTAAATTTGTTACCTTGTCCGTCTGTTAGAAAAGTGGGGAATGTAATGGTTTCTTGAGGCCTTGCTCACGAGTGAGGGAGAATTGAAGAGTGAGATCATCATCATTTACGTGCCTAGCTCTTTTATAACTCTCATCCTTAATCACTAACTTTGGGTAGTGACCAAAAGAACAAGATCCCAATTGGCTCTAAATTTGAAACAGAAACAACACAGGGTTTAAATAATTCAAAACTGATTCGCTAAATCAATTAGAAATGTACATTTTGTCAAAGAAGATATGTTCATCAAAATCATTCTAAGGCAAGAACAACCTGGACTGCCTTACACTAATGTTACATTCATAGTCTTTTACTTGAATATTTTATAGCTTTCCTTGTTATACTGCCTAATATAACTGTCCCGGCATGATATTGTTTGTTGTCTGGGATGATTAAAGCCTTTGTGACGTTCATTTTGCAGCCACTTTGAGCCACATCTGCTGCATCTGAAAGCAAAGTTGATGAAAGAAGCGAGAGCGACTCGGAGCCGGGAGGCGCCTGGTCATGAATGTAAAACAGGGTCGAGGCCCCAAAGAGCATGCAGATGGAAGAAGTCTATTAAATATTATATTGTCGTGGAGTCATCTTATCCGTGGGATCCACTACCATCCTTGAAGGGAATGTTTTATATTTAGAGTTTTTTAAGGCTGAAGGAGGACAATTTGACTGGTGGTTACAGAGTCGCACAATAATAATAGACTTCAAATCTGATAAAAACATTTATTTGAAAAGCTGAAACATTTGCAATAATAATAAATTACTAATTATCCATTAATTACTGATGGATCGATGAAGCTTCATGAAGCAGTGCCATGTTGTTTAGAGGTCAGTAGGTGGCGCCATCACTTTAAAAATGATGTGAAGTTTCATTAGAACAGTTAAAAAAAGGGAAATAGTAGAAAGAACGCCATCTAGTGGACTCTGAAAATAAAGACACTGCTTCATGAAGCTGCATCAGAACATCACGACTCATAATAAAGGTTGACAACTTTTTTAGGTTGATTTTAAATTTGCACTTTACCAGATATTGATGACTTGACCACCAAATACTAAGTAAGAGGAATGCATATGTGGTGCCAAAGGGAGGATGAGGCCTGACAGAGGCTGACAAAACAATGCTCTTAATCCTATTAAATGTTCATGAATTCTATCAGCACATTGTTAAACCTCCTACTCCATTGAAACGACTCTTACAAATCCAGCTTCCATTGTGCAGGTTTTATTTCATTTTCTTAGAGAAATAATGCTTCACCTTTTGTTGGCAAGCATTTTAGTTTCCTTCTTAACTAAGTCAGATACTCACATGATTCACATTTATTTTATAATTCATACGTATAATCTGTTTGAAGATACCTAAACATGAGCAAGAATTGTCTTTGACTCCATTGTTAGTTAAAAATAGCAAAAAAACAGTTTTAAACAACTTATAATCAATAATAAATGAATGTCAAGTATATTATAATAAATATATAGTAAGTAAAGGCTACTTGTAAAGTGCCTTTCTTGACCAGGGTCACAAAGCGCTTGAAAAATCGAAAACAATACACATTTAAAATACATGCTTTAAAAGGCCAAGACGCATAAGACAAACACAGGAGTTCCAGAAAATCAGGGAAAAGCCTGAACAAATAAGAATGTTTTAAGATGTTTCTTGAGGGAGTCAGTAGATCCATCAAACACAGAGGGAGATGAAGATCTTTCCAAGGAGCAACAGCCTGAAAGCATTTCTCTCCTTTGGTTCATTTTGTTTTCATGCCAGTAAGCAAATCCATGGGCACCTATTTTTTTAATTTATTTTTCTTTATATGCCTGTCAACTTTTTTTTCAGAATGATTAATTATCCAGTTTTAAAAAATATTATTTGGAAGTGGTTCCTTTCCTTTTCTACCTAACGTGTGCATGTAACACATGTGCATTAAACTAATTATCACAAGTTTGAGTCAATTATAAATCAGTCGTTTTATGTCTTAATATGATTGATTGTTGTATTGGTTGTAAATTGACATAAGTAGGAAATGTGAGTTTATTCTTGAAATGTTCTTATACACATTATATAAGAACCAGATTGAAACCTGCAAAATAACACTCGCTGTCCTTCAATAATAAAAATCACGTGTATATTGTATTTTGACACCTCTTTGTGAACTTGATGTCGCTTTAGTGTTTATTTTCAAATGTATTTTTTTAGATAGTGTTTGATAGTAATGATTGACAGGAGAATTGTTTTGTAGTTGAAATAGGTATTTGAAATGATTGTGTTTGTACTAACATAAAACAATGACACGCTAGTTACACAAACTGAGAAATACAAACAGAACCTCAGATATTTACCATATTTTGACCAAATCTTATCTAAATATCTTTGACAGCTGTTACCTGGAGCAGTTTAAAAAGTGTGTGTGTTGCTTTAGTCAGTCAAGATTGTAACAACATGGTTCATGAAAGGTGAATAATAGATAGATTCATAAGCTACATCATTCTCCTGCAGGCCATAGTTTTATTTGGTTCAACTCCAGATTGAAAGCAGCTCCAGCAGCAACAAGCACAGCTGGAAATGTAACAATTTAAAGAAACATATTTAATACCGGCACGATCACTCCAAAGAACTGTTGCGAAAAGACTGAAAGCTTCATCGGGGTTGATTGGCAGCTGGCGAGACACATAATTGGTGGTGAAACACATCACGCCATGTGCATCTTTTCAATGAGTGCAGTACAAAAAGAGGCGTTGAAGCTCAAGATAATTGATGAAATTCTGCCAAAACAAGATAATAGACGACTGAGCTGGTGGTTTGCAACAATAACCGGACACATGCGCACTTATGATGCCAATTTAGCGTCCAGCGAGATAATAAATCCAAAAAAAACAATTCTAATAGAAATACAAATGAACAGGAATGGATTTGTCTCGTATGTGGCAGCATTTGGTAAACTTGAACATCGAGAGAGGCTCCAATATGAAGAGATTCTGACAGATGGAATCAAATCAATCAAAGACCGAACTAAGAAATGTTAGACTTGTTAACAATAAGAGACTATGCAGAAGTTTCTGTGTATATTTTCCCCACTTAAGTAGGTCATTTGAATTCTTAAGGTTGTGCATTTGCTGCACCTTCATTTCAGAAATGAACTTTTCCCCCTTGTGTACGTCCTCATTCTGTCTTTCAGTCTGCCTGAGCGTGTCATTTTGAAGCAGTGGGCGGTTCCTGTTGAGGGTCTCCACCCGTCTATCAACCTGCACATCTGTTACTTTTCAAGTCTAACATCAATTTGCAAAAGTTTCTCTCATGTTTTCAACTTCACCGTTTATACAATACACTTCCTTATCAGGTCAATCATTTTGTAATTGAGATTTGATGAAATCCCATTACTGGATTCAACAAAAGGACCTATTCCTCAATGATTGTTAAACTTTGCTTCTTTAGCAATAAGCAGACTAATTATCAACAAGGGTTTCTGCAGCAAGTCACCATTCAAATACTTTAACCTTTCTTGAACGTCCTCCTTCATCCTCCTGGTATCTTTTGTCTCCACTCAAAATGTCTGGCCAGGGATTCATTTTGACACCAGTTTCTTTTCATGTTTTGGTCTATGACAGTTTTGACCTTGTGCAAAGACCGCAATCATAGCCAAATGTTCTGTCTACTGATAGCTTCGTATTTCATTTTTTATGAATTACTTCTATTTTATGGTAGTGTGATTTTTTATTTTTCATTCATTTAATTCATAAAACTTCTGTAATGCCACCACCAAAAAAATCCATATTAAATATAGATTATGTATTTTATTGAAACAGTAAAGTCTGGTTTCATATTTTAAATTATATTTTCTAATGATTATTTTCATACTAGAAGGTCATAACTCATGTAATCGCACTCTCTTGCTGTTGCCTTCTCAATAAATAACATTTCCTAGACAGAAAACTACATAATGAACAAAAGGTATGTTTTGCTAACACATGACAAACATGAAATTGAGAACGGCAACACAGATATATTGTTATGTAGCAGAAAAAGTATTCCAACAGAAACACTATAATTAACATCTCTATACAGCAGTGGTGGGCTTCAGTGTTGCACGTTTGAATGAATCCACCTCTCAATAACTACTTTAAGCTTCTTTATACACCCAAGGGATCTGAGCGTGAACTGTTATAGGTCAACTAGATGTTTATCATCAAATGTACATCAGTGCATTATATCAAAATATCACTCCAACTACAGTCTGTGTGGTTTCCATGGCCATTACACACACGCTCTGAATCGCTCCCCCCCCCCCCCCACACACACACTACGCGCTTTACACAAGCACCACTATTGATCTCATAAAGTGCAACATTATTAAGAAAAAAATGAATTCACTCACGTAGTTCATGGAGGAAATAAATCAATCATTTGAAGCTTGTGAAAGACAAGTCTCGGAGTTAGCATAACTTTCTTAACAACGTCAAGCTTGTCAATGGACAAGAGCCACTTCTGAAACGACTGAAGGCCTCGGGTAGATTTCTTCTGGCGACACGTGACAGCTCAAATATGATTGCATGAACGTACAATCCTGGAAGCAGTGCACAACTTGCGCAAGCAAGAGGAAATAAATGAAATGAAGAGAAAAGCTATGAGGAATAATTTAATACATATTTATGAAAAATAAACAAAAATATATATATACAGTCTATTATCATTTTGTTATTTTATTATTTTTTCTTTAAATTTTTAATTTATTTTCCAATTATGTTTAAGCTGGAGTGCAGGAGGTTGGGGTCGAGCTGGAGTGCAGGTGGAGTTGGCAGACGGATGATCCTGAGGTAGAATAAGGTGGGAGTATCGGCTTGGCAGGCAGGCCGTAACTCCCACCTTCTTCTACTTCAGTAGACTAGCTCGAGGAACAAACCGTGGTTGTATGACGGTCGGGCACAGACTGGACTGGATAGCTGAGCTTGTGCTCCTTCGCTAAATTGCTGGGAGGTGGTGGTGATGAGGAGGGCCGGACTCTGGGAGGAGAAGGAGTCGTGACACTTTGTGCGAAAATTATTCAAAAAGAGAATAGAAAATCCCACTCTCTTCAAGGTTCAACAGCAAAGTACAGGTCTGTTTGACTAGAAAATAGAAAATATAGTTTTGGTTCGCAGATCTGTCTACTATTGCTTTTTATTTCATGGTTATTTGAGTTGTTTTCCAATGTCCCGGCTTCTCTTCTCTTTTCAATGCTTCTTGTAACATTGAGCTTTCAAGCAAAAATGTGAGCTAGTTGCAGAGGAATCTCTGATTCTTTTCTGATTGAGAACCATGGACTCTGATGTCACCCTCAATACTCAGTTTCCTTGAGATGTGTTTTTTATTTTATCAAGTAAAATAATTCACGTTAAAGTACATTATTTTAACTCACCTTTTGGTCAAACTGGTTAAAAATATACGTGTAAAATGCACACCTTCATCTATGGGCATGAGAATGCTGAGATAGGTTTAGTGTGGTTTTGAAAGTTTAAATGGTACAAGCTTGATGTTGTCAGATTCTTTCTGGGGCAACAATGACGGCGTCGCTTTCATTTCCCCCTTCGATTCTCTGCTCTGACGCAGGTAGAGAGATGTATTGTTTTGATCGCCATTATTCACTAAAACCCATCTGGCAGCCCATCTCTCTTTTATTTTTGTCTCACTGTGTGTGTGCGGCGGTAGAATTAGACTAAGACAGTGGTGGCTCAGTACCAGATCGTTCTTGAGTGACAAGGTTGATTGATGATGCTTGTAATTGTTTCCATCATGGAGGTTTCGGACGTTCACCAATTCACCGTCAGACGTGTTTCAAAAGCGGCAGCTTCATCGACTAGAGCAAGAAGACTTTGGATATCTTTCAGAAAGCACCTGTTATATTATGGTAATATTGAAAAGTACAACATTAACATTTAGATAGATGAAGAGAAAAACATCACAGTATAGAGCAAAAGCAGAAAATCCTTTTTTACCTACCTTTGAATCCTGTATTGGTATTATATTTAATCTAGTTTTGGATGTTTTTTATGGAAAATGTGTAACATCAGAAATTTAATTAAAACATTTTCTGCATTGGGTGAAGTTGCCAGTTCCATCTCATGGACTGCCACAGGGAATATAAGTGACAATACAGAGAAATAAGCGAGAATCTCAGGGATTATTGAGGATGATGAAACAAAACATGATGATGATTGGAGAGATTTTTAGCTGAACTTAAATGGACCCTAAATATATGCTGACGAACTGAAGCAGAAATGTATGATTACGTCTACAGAGCTGGTTTTATTAATAGTCTTAAACATATGTTATGGAATACTTGGGATGAATTTCACTCATTGCTACTCACCCTTATCTAGTTAGTCAATAACTTCTGAAATATGCTTTGAATTGGATATTTGATCCTCATTCTGACAACTTACTAGTTTATTTAAACTAGGTCAGATCAGGCCGAAATTTAAGACCTCTAATTTGCCTATCATGATTTCCCTAAATTCAAGAAGAAAATGTCTTTACATAAATAATAAAGTTACTCTAGAGTTTACTGAATCAAGTTCTTGCTTCATTATTTTTTGTTCCTCTTCGAGGCTTATTTTAGCAGAGGTATAAATAATAAATATACTATCTTCACTGACATAAACTAACAACACCTTATTTTTTTCCTTTTTCTCCTGTGACATCTTGGTATTCATTGTTGACATTCATCAACCATCCTTTGTCAAAAAATAACCCGCCACATGCTATAATAGTTATGGGGAATATTTTTTTGATGATACTCTGATCTACCGCCATGAAAACAATGCAGCCTATATCAGGAACTTGTTTAATACCCTAGAACAGAGGAATAAAACTCACTTTAACCCTTGTGTTATCCCAGGGTCAAGGTGACCTAGTGGTCCAAAAAAAGTGTGTTTGAGGTATCCCTTGTGTCGTCTCTGTGTCAACGTGAATCCTGGTTCCAGTCTGTTTTGTCAGGTCATGCAAACTCCTGGTAAAGCTGGCCCCCCTATTGTTCTTTGTATTTCCATGTTTTCTAACTAGTGTTTGTTGAAAACTGTTTTTTTTGGCTTATTCTAATATTATATGTTTTATACCGCAATTGTTTATTGCTTAGTGTCTGATTTCTCATCCTTAAGTTTGTTTAGGTTTGAGATTTTATGAGGATTCATAAGAAAGAACAAAATATTTTTTTTAATATATATTAATAATTTTAATATTTTCCTACAGAGATGCACATTTTTGAGCATTTTCCAGACTCAAATTCTTAAAGAAAAGGTACATAGTTTAATAATAATACAATAATAACAAACAGAGTATTACTTTATTACATTTTCTAGAAACAAAACATGTTTATTCCAGTATACTAATATAATATTAGGGGATTGGTTCTGTTTTTCTAATACCTATTTTTTGTGCGTTATCTTTTTTCATTATTTTATTCTGTCCTGAAATCACAAAAAAATCATGTGTTGTGTTTATAATATTGGCAATAAAAGTTTCTGATTAATATTCTAGTATCAGGTAAGCAAAATAGCAACCCTTTTTTCTGTTACAAAAGAAAACAAATGTTATTATTGCATAAATAAAGTGCAAGACTGACACTTATCATTGACATAAATGAGTAGCAGATACAAACAACTGCCTTTAGGTCTTTGCAGCGACACATTTCCACCACCTTCCCCTGCAACACTTTTATTAATCTGTCACTGTTGAACTGAATTGTGTCGAGCGTGGGCTTTATTGCAACAAAATGTTTTCTTGTCAATTCTTATTCATCAAATTGTCAGCAAACTCCTGGATTGAGTGTTCCTAAAGCTATCGCTGCCTCTTTTCCTCATATATCTAGTTAAATCTCACATTTCAGTGTCTCGATCAGACTGGTCTCTAGACCATAAAGAGTATGAAATTGAAGCGAAAAAACATGATCGCACAAAGTTACACTCTGAATCCAGGCAACAATCAGAAAGAGACCGACTTTGTTCTGCATTCAGAGTCTGAACTCAAGGACAACACCAGTTCTGATGAGTGCACAGCTCAGCATCGCCGCTCTGGCTCATGAGCAAGCGCTGCTGCCTCGTGCCAAATGGTTCTCGACGTAACATTCGCTAGATTACTTTTTGGGAACAGACTCAGACACAAAAGAATCTTCAGCAAGTACAGACATTAACACCACAGAAATGAAACTGGGTTAGTTTGGGATTCCTGAATGCAATCGCTTACAGAATAATCAGAGCAGTTGGAAGACTTATGCACCTGATTCCACTTATTCACTTCTCATCGGGTTAGTGTTGAACTCTTTGATCATGAAAACATTTTCAAAATTTCATTACATAACAAGGGCTGGTCAAAGTATATACTTATTAAACAGTAATTACGTTGTTGTCTAGCATGTAGTTGATAATGGTTTGTATTATAATTATTTGAATGTGCCTTTCTGGAGACTCAAGGTTACCGTTAATTAAAAACATGCTTTTGAATGATTTCGTCTTGTTGTCTTTCTTGGTTATGTTGCAGGTCCACCTTCAATAAGTGGAAATCCTGACCAGGGTCACAAAGCGCTTAAACAATCAAAAAATACCAAATAAAATAAATACTTAAAAGGTCAAGACAACACAGAGACAAACACAAGAGTCTCAGAAAATCAAGGAAAAGCCTGCACGAATAAAATGTCTTGAGATGTTTCTTGAAGAAATTTGAGTTCTTCTACTAGAGCAGGTCAATAGCAATCAACACTCCTTTGTGTATATAATTGCAATTTTTGTACTCGACATTGAAGACTTCGGTAAAACTTCAATGTTTAGGAATTTGCTGTGCAGTAATGTTGGCAATGAAGATCATGATAAAGACATTCACGGCACACACGACCAACCTTCAAAAGAGAAGTGGCAGCGTCTGACTCGGTGATATGCAATGCAATGATACACAACATGCTTGTCTGCCAGTTGAATGGCTTGTTACATGTACATGGTGCATACACGAAACATGCACCCCCCCAAAAAAAATCTGCTGCATAAAATAACAAGTGATGGGATGATGTGTATCATTTCCGTACCCCTTTTTTCTGTGTCCCAACGGAAAGGGTTAATGATATCGAGCCAAATCTGCAATTAGCGCCTAAGCAGCTAATACAGCTGCTTCCTGGTTCCAGTCTGTTGTGTCACTTCATGCTCCTGTTAAAGTTCATCACCCATGTTTTTTCTTTGTTGCCGTTTTTTCTTTTTGGCTTATCGTACTATTATTTGTTTGTTTTATACCATGATTGTTTATGTTCAATGTCTGATTTCATCCTTAGTTTTGTTGGTTTGAGATTTTGTGATAATTTGTTCTAACTTTGTAAGATCCACGAAACTAAATATTTATTTGCAAACAGAGTTCCTACAGCGATACACAGATTTGAGATTATAATATAATAATAGTTATAAACCGATTGCTTGGTTTAAAAAGAAGCTCGATGAGTCTTTCGGTACAAGGATAAGAGGAACCGATAATGAATTATTCTGTCTGTAAACATGTGGCCTTTGCCTGTCCTTGTTTCTGTCTATCTCTTTTGGACTCTCCGCAGTTGGATATGTGTTCAATGTGTTGAATTTCGAGAGGCCATTGTAGCGTTAAGCGTCTCTGAATACACCTCATAAGACACATAGAATGTGAAACATCATTCAGTAACATTTTGATCTGTAATTAATTATTCTCTTTTTAATATCTGCGAGGCACATAAAATACTGTTGCATGCATTTTACAGTCGGCAACAAAAACACGCTTATAAAATGCAACGACAAGTGACCTCCAAAATCAGTATCCAAATTTTTAAAGGGGCCAGCACTGCATGACTGGAACTTATTTATTAGAAAAAAAAAGAAAAAATCAGAATATAAACACGGATCACAGCTATTATAATTTTGTAATTTAGGCATACAGAAACCAGCAACAGCCTTTGACATTGTAAGGTCATGAGAATTGTAAATTTAAAGAATGAACGAGGCAATAGAACACAGCAGAGGGGAAATTTAATTCAATATTATGCAATCTCACTCTCACAAGAGATGGCGCACACACTCGGGGAATTAGCCCCTCGGATTTATTTATTCATTTTCTTCAAAGAGGCAATTTAACGCATGACTTAATCCATCTTTGTGATGTTGCTGTAACGCATCCTGCAACGCGTGACACGATATTTGGTCCAGAGATAAATACCCACAGCCAGAAATACTGGATCACATTGAGAGGACACAGAGAGAGAGAGAGAGAGAGAGAGAGAGAGAGAGAGAGAGAAGGAAGGGTCGCAGATGCTAAGCCTGGCAATCTCCCTTTCAATCTGCAGCCGTATATTGGCCGCGTTTGAGACAGACACATTTTATTTGCGCGTGACCCATGTGAGAGTAAATATCAGTGAGTCTGAACCCAGAATGAGAAGGGACCAAATCTGCTCGCCTGGTTGCTCAACCGGCACCGACCCTCTGAGATGTTCTGATTGGCGCGGAGGACCAATCGGGCTGCCCGAAAACCAGACGTTTAAAGTTTATCAGACCCCGTTGTCATTGGACCCTGTGGCTTGCTGCCCCGTGAGCTGACAGTAATGGCCTGCTAGGGCAACACAGTTGGAGAGAAATGGCTTGTTGTGCCACATGGTGACAGAACTCCCTCTCACCTCCACACACACACAGATATAGTTTGTGAAGGTTAAATAGAAGCTGGATGCTATTTGTCTCTGTTCACTGCTGGTAGTTTTGTTATTGTATCACACCTGGAGATAGGATTACTTTAATCTGATAACAAAAAAATGGGACATATAATTTCTTGGCAAAGGCACCAAGAACTTCACTGGAGCTCAACCTGTGAGCTGTGTGTTATTAAAAAAGACAATAAAATCAAAGCTAACTTGATGGTTTCGTTGTAGCAGTTGAGGGTTTGAGGAAGCTCTAGAATGGAATACACTCGAATGGGACCCAACCATTAAGTGTTCGGCTGATTAAGCTTTGTGAAGCTTCGTGAAGCAGTGTCATAATTGTATTGCTCAAAAGGTGGCGCTTGTATTTTAAGAATGATGTGAGGTTCCAATAGAATAGCTGTTCAAATCAGTATATCATACAGGGGAGAGTGACTTCCAGTGGACTCCGAACACCACAGCATGAAGCTTCCTCAACACAACAACTTTCGTTTCTTTAGAAACCTTTTAAACTCTAATGTGTGCCCTTCCCAGAATCTAAATGATTGTGCAAAAAGGCCAAGTTCCAAGTGGAACGTGTCCGAAAAAATTTACCTGGCAGGTCAGGAGACATTCTAACTAGAAAGGCTCCAGTGGATGTAACAGGGAAAACCGTTATATTCTGTCATCTCATCGCAAAGGGAGCATATTCATTGATCTTAAGAGGCACTCTTCCCTCAAAATAATCTTAAACATTTTTCCTCCTTCTCTGAGGAATGATATGATTAACCCTGGAGTGGATATTAATTCATTAATTATTGGAAATGATGATCTCATTCACACTCACGCTGTTCAAGTGACAGTCTCCACTTTTTGCTTTACTTTTAATTATAGACACCTTGTTAAAATAGTTTTATTCAAGGACTCAGGGATTTTTTACAGTTATTCCCATCACTTAAAACATGTAGCGATCAGATCAATTGTAACAATGTAAGCAATTAAACTTAAGAATTTATTTCAACAGCCGTGTTAAACCCCTCATTCCAAAATCTATAGTGAAGGTGAATTATAATTCCAAGTTCTGGGTTAGGCCTCAGACATATCCTCAGAAAAGGCCCCAGTTTTCCTAAATTGAGGAAAATCAGTGTGAGAAAACATCATTCTTGTTTTACAAGACCAAAATGCATTCTCATTTGAAATGATCCATTCTGATGACACCATTGCCAACTCTTTTATATTCCTGCTTTTGTAACAGTTTGGCAGCCAGAGGGACAACCACTGACTCAAAAACGAATTTAAAGATGAAGCGTTGAATTGTCTAGACTCTAGATGTTTGAGAGAAAAAAAATCAAGAGAAATTAAAAAAAAACTTTTAAAAAATGTATTTGCAATGTATAAATCTAATTTTTATTTACTTCCATTAATGATTAAACTTAATTAAGAATGAAAACATTTATTGGTATCAGGTATTAAAATTTGTTTTTGACAAATGGATAATCTATATAAAAAACAATATCTTAATTGAAACATTCATTTCTGTACACTGTATAAGAGCTCTCAAGAAGCTTCCTGGATTCAGCATCGTCTAAAACCTTGAACAAAATGAGACTAAATAATAAACATTGTAAATTGAGGCCGGTTTTGAAGAATACAAAAAACAAATTCACTACATAGTAGTGATGAGTTGATGAAGCTTCATGACACAGTGTCATTTTGTAACTAAGCAATGTTTGATTAGAACATTTGTTCAAAACAAAGCAAAAAAGTGCAGAGAACGCCATCTAGTGGACTGTGATAATGATGACACTGATTCATGAAGCTTCATCAGACCATCACTACTACATAGTAGAAGTGAATTTTTAATTTAAGCCATGACTCATTCACCCCTTAACCCCTAAAAATAACTCACCATTCCCCATTCGTTCTTTTCCTGCAATGCCACAGACAATTCAGAGATCAGAAAAATGGATAAATAAATTGCATTCATTTTACTCTCATAACCTGATTTGTAAGGAAATGGAATGCACTGTTAAAGGGCTTTTATTTTCAACGGGTGGCATAAATTCTACTAATGAATTGATCTGTCCTTTGGAGCAGAATATTTTGAAGAAGCTGTGGTATTAAACCTTTTCGATTGTTTTGCAAGTGAAACTTTTGTTTTGTTAAAGTTTTGTCTAAACATTCCACTTGTTTGATAGGCAACTAAATGCAGCTGTGGTCTCAGAAAGATCATGTCAAGGGGACGATCAGCAGCTTAGGTGACCCACTTACACATCTCAGTGGCACCTTCTCTGGCGACAACACAGGTTTTCTGATATAAAAGTCATAATCTTCCCTTCAATATGTCTTTTATTACGTCTACCAGATACAATAAAATGTTCACTGCTCTTTCTCATTATTTCCTTCATCAAGTTCTTTCTCCACTCCTTTTTGCTCATAAGTCCAAACCACCATCGAGGGTATCATCTCATGTGAAAGCGTTTTGTTTTATGGTTGCGCACTTATGAGTTTGTTAAATTGGATTTGAAAACACAAGATTATGAAGTCTTAAAATAGTAATGGTGTGCCTTCAGCTTGGTTCCACCAGGTAACTTGCAGTATATTTCTGCCATAAATAACTACAGGCATAACGATTCAATTTAATAAAATGATTATCCACTTTGTATTGTTAGACTTAATTTCATTTAAACTCTCTTTTACAATAACTAATATATTCAACATTTGTGCTAATTTTCTTGCTTTTTAATGAAGGCTACAGAAGCAAATCTATTGATATGTTTGTCTGTAGAGAATATGTTAAACTAGAATTACGCATTAAGCCTTAGGGGTTGACATTTCTAAATTAAGTTGTAGCTCAGTTACAGATTTGCCTCCATTGTTATTGAGTGAAATGACATTAATCCTAGAACATTTGTCTAAACAGACAATAAACATATTGGATATTGCTTAGTTGACACGTGACAAACTATAATCTACATTCAAATGTTAATGCAACATTATTATTATTTAAACAAAAATAAAAATACCCCTGCAAAAAAACCCATACTCGAAACAGTAGACCAAATCAATACAAAGACAAGATGGTTTTTAGACGAAGACAAAACTGAGACACAGATCAGAAAGAGATCAGGAATAAAGTAGAGTGTAAGACCAAGAAAGGGAGAGTGTTGAGGACAAGACAGTTCAAGACTCAAACTTCAAGAAAGAAAGGGATCAAGACCAGGGCCATAACCAAATCAAGTTGAACCACAACTTGCAGAATATTATCTTAATACTACGTTTCAATAGGACAGTAAAATTTTACATTGTGTTAACTCATTTTTTAAATTATCCTTTATTTATCCAGGTTAGTCTCATTGAGATTAAAATGTATTTTACAAGAGAGACCTCGCCATGATGGACAGCGAAGCACAGTTACACATGAAGAACAATTACAAGATCAATATTAAGTGCAATAGTACAACCTAAGATGAAAAAAAAAGATTACTGGCTAAAAACATTCACATTTTCTGATGGAGTCCGACGTCAAACTCTTGACAAAAACCTCCATTTCTTCAAGAGTAACTTGATTCTGAAGCTTGAGCTGCTTCAAAAACGTGAAAGCTGCAGAAACATAGGCAAAGTATCTGTATGATACGTCTTGCCCTACACAGTATAATCGTTTTGCATCAGTCTTGTTGGCCAAGCTAATAGAAGGAGTCAGTGGCGTACCTGGAAACTGATTTTTTTTGTCAACATTAAGAGAACCCAAGTCCAGGACTATCCACTGTTGAGATTGAGACAAAACTGAACCGATTTATTTGTGGTCATTGGTGTTGAGATGGGTCTTGTGAACCAAACGTCTTCTAAATGCCAAGAGACAACATAAAGCGTCGAGGACTATGTTGTTAAGCTATTTTTATTTGGGCATGGCAGTGAATGTTGAATTACTGTAGTGACATAATCCCAGCTCACAAGTGTTACCGATGTGTTCATTGGCAGCTTTTTTGACCTTGGAAATGATTGTCTCACAGATGTCTCACAACGTACCAGAGAGGCTCTCTGTTGAGTACTCCTGCTGGAAGGAAATGGGATGAGGAAGTCTGGATGTTCATTTGTGAATGTGCTTTGCGTAAATTTTCCCTTGAAGCAGAAACTAAGGCACAGTCAAATTAAAATTAACATACTTAGTTGCTCTCTGAAGACCCCGGAAGCAACAGCAAAATACTTTCATCTCGCCATCATTAAGCGCAGAGCAACACAAAGGCTTCATAAAAAAACAAAAAACAACAGTAAACCAGCGCCACCTGTCTCCTCTGAAACACTGTACATCGTCCCTTTGCGTTTCGGATTTATAGACAGTAAAATAGGGATTTATAAATCTTAATACAGCCACGCTGTCGTTAGCTAGGGAAGAATAATGGAGCATAAAACAGAGAAAAGATTTTGTGTTTGGGCAAAGAAGTTTGATTTGACAGTTAAAATTCTTGTAAGCAGTGGTAGACATGACTCATGGGTACGCGGCTGTGAATCGGTAATTCCTCTGTTCGCTCCACAGCCCATCTGCTCCTCTATCTTAGTTCCACTCTGAAAACGATGTAATGCTCATTTTGAATCATTTGGGCTTTAAAAGACAAGCATTTCATGGGCAGCTGCAAGAGAGCGGAACAATTCTGCTGCGATACTCAGAAACATTTTCAGCCAACATTCAAATCAAGTCTCCCTCTCGACTGTCATTATCTAGGCTGTCACCGCTACACCGCCATAACCCTCATCCTTGACATTTGATCGTGACATTTCCAAATTGTCACGCCACATTTCTAAAAGGTTTCAAGTTAGTATCCATCTTCTTGCATATTTTCATGAAGGGCATCCTCAAAATAATCAAGATTTGTAGTTAATAAGAAAGTCGTACTTTTTTTGGTAAGATTTGAAGACTTGAAATATCACTGATCTTCCTTGAAAATAACATGGGTTTGGACTTGTGAACCGTCCAAAATAATAAGTGGACTCTCCACTAGGTGGTCAAGGAGAAAGTATTGTTGGTGGGTTTCTCCTGTCCCTCAATTCATCATGTCCCACAAAGAGGATTCTCTAATATATATATATATATTATTACAAAAACTGTCAGACATGTGAGCCGCACCCAGCGGTGCAGAAAGAAGGCAGGGGGTAGCTCTGAAATAGAAAAACAATGAGGAGAAAAAGAATCGGCGGCAGCAGCAGCCGGTTCACTGGAGTGTTCAAACGCTGCCATCATGTCCCTGAATCATTTTCAATGTCACACTTCATGCCTTTACTCATTCTTCTCGCTTTCTAAGTCTGTAAGATAAAGCACGATGAGGTGACTGTAGTGCACGCAACATGCTTAACTTTGTCTAGAAATTTAAAAAGTTTTGGCTGCTGTTGTGGAGTTTCAAACCTTAAAAACAGTCAGGAAATTACATTTCACTTTCCACATCTCAACATGTCCTTCGTTAACCCTTGTGTAAACTCAGGGTCAAGATGACCCGGAGGCCCTAAAACAAATGTGTTTGTCGTATCCTATGTTTACCGTGATCCACAGGATTCCACAAACATATTTGTTTTTGGGCCTTCGGGTCAAATTGACCTTGCGATAGATAACACAAGGGTTAAATCACATTAATTTCTCCCATATTATCGAACTTATCGAATCATTTTCTTTTTTATTCAATATACTGTATTATCCAAATCCTTTGACGTTTGTCTTTTTTTATTTGAATAAACATTTTTTTCTTGTAACATTTATCAATCTTTCAATCAATTAAAAATAAGTTAATATTAACATATTAACAAAAGTGTGTATATGACTTTTTTGATCATGTTTTTGATCTTTAGTAATGGAAATTCTCGTTTCATTATTAAAATTCTTATAATCTTATAATATATGAATTCAATTAGCAACTTAAACTAAATCAGTCACAAACTTATTATCGCTTTGAATTCTGAAATGCAACCTGACATTTCAGATGTGTGGACTATAGGATAAATAATATCTACACAATTTTTTTTTGCGGTGCCATTACACAACCCTTAAATATTAAATATGCAGTGAAGAGACACTTTCATTTGCTAAGCGTGAAACAATTGTAGAATTGTTTATATTTGCTGAGTAAGTGCTGTATATGTTTTCAATTAATACAGTGTCTACTATGAAAAACTGCTGCTAAAAAAAAACAGTGCAGATCTAACCAAACTACCAGCGTGTAGTTACCGGAGGAACAGAGGCTCAAAATGAAAGAAAGTATCTTTAACACGTAAAAAATAAACATGAATTGCTGAACAAAAAGGAAAACACCTTGATGAGCAAAAGGCCAACCCGGGAGTAAGTGACAAAAACCAGCAAAGAAAATTTGATTTTTTGGCGGAACCTTTTTATCTCTGCTCATTAACACTGTTTAAATGTATTATAGTTGTAGGTTTTGTTTATTTGTGCATCTATAAAGAAACAAATGTTACCATTACCACTCTTTGAATGTGAAATAATCTGATGTTGGTTTTGTTATTTAATAGAGTTGTGTACTTTGTGTACTGTTGGCTTTTTTTTCAACAATGGTACAGTATCCACTAGTAAAATTTTGCCATCATGACAACACTAGTAGAAAAAATAACGTATAAGTTACGTAGCTGTCAACGCAAAACATGGCAGAAAAGAGAATGTTAAAGGATGTTTAGCATTAAGAAGATCAAAATCTCGCTCATGGAGAAGAAAAGATCAAAAGTACCGGAGCAGCAATCATATAACAATACAGAGTTCAACTTTACCGGCAGGACTATCTGACACCACGCATTGGAACCAGGTATCTGGTTCCATTGACTGGGTTATGACACAACGAATAATAAGAGAAGAAAAAAAGGAAGGTAACTAGTAAATAAGTAATGAGTAAATAAAAGCTCAAACATAAGGAAATGCTCCAGGTAAATCACAGTGGAGCAGTCTGGAGTTATGTGGATGTTTTTGGGCGCCTTTTTGGACTCAGAAAAGTGACCATATATTGAAATACATTTCTTCCTTTAAAAAAGATTACTCTGAAAATAATCCTTAGTCGAAATGAGGGCGAGTATAAAATGAGTGACATTTTAATTTTGGGTGAACTTAAACCCATCATGAAAACACAGAGATATAACCTTGCTTTTCTTGGCTCCTCCAAAAGGTCAGCTTGTTTGATGAAGATGTAAAGGTGCATGTGGATGTTGTTGTCTTTCACCCAAAGTCAAATGAGATTGTTTCCATCTCCCTGTGAGTCTGTCCGAGGGAAGATTGACGCATGAATGATGGATGGTAAAGGCTTTTTAAACAGAAGATGCTGTTTGACATTGCGAAAGATGTATCTCCTATTGACTTCCTGTCCACTGCAGCAGTTGTATTATTCCCAGAAGCATTTGATGACAGTAATGCCTCATTTTCTTTACCATCTACAATATCTCAGGTTCTTTTGACTCAAAATATTTTGTGTTTCGCATGTATTTGAAAAATAGTCAGGCGGGGGCGCAGACCTTTAATTCTGTGACTCTACCTGTGGCTCTTTGATGGTTTCATCTTTTCTCTTTTGTAACACTGGCTCAACACAAAATGCATGCTTTTGACAGTTGAGCTGAACCACTGGGAATATTTCAGCCTTTGTTGTGGATTCTTTGTTGCTAATTGCACAATTTTATTTGACTTCTACCTTAGATGTTGAGGTGACCTTTTCCCTCAACTTTGTCAGACAACATCTCACTCAGAAAAGGGAAAAGAGTCCAACTGATACAATATTTGTGTACAAGAAACCGATGACACATTTCTCAAATAAGAAACGTGTTCAAACTTTCTTAAAGAATGACACAAACTGCTGTCAAAGGTCTTCACCTCAGACAAAAGCAGCGAACGCTAGTGTGTGGGTGAGATTCCTGGATGTGTCTCCTGTGTTTGAATATGAAACAAAAGGCAATGAACATTTTTGCAATATTCACAGCAGTAAAAGTTTGTGCGGGGAACTGCCTCAAGATGACAATTCTGCTTTGAACCAAGCTTCATCTCAAAACTCTGGGGATGATTTAGTTTTTCTTTGAAAAAGTGCCTACAGGGTGAGATATAAACAGTAAAATCCCTGCCTATCTGATGGTCAGCAAAGCCACTTTTATAAGTTTGCTGTTGTGAAGTCGCTGCAGATCAAACTTTGCGATATTCATAATAAAATTCCTGTTGCCAAAGAAAACCTTCTAATTTTGCAGTGTGATGACCCTGTAATTCTTTGAATGTGTACGCATTTATTTTTCTTCCATTTTGGAAAAGAGGCTAATGTTTCTTCTCTCCTTCTCAGCAGCCTGTGTAGAAGGGTCGTGGCCATTTGCGGAAATTCGGTCAGGGTAGTAATTTCTCAGATCAGACACTGTCGCTACACACTTACCATTAATGACTTGACAGCTTCTTCTTCTACTACTTTTTAACACAAATTTCAACGGGACGTTGGAACCCTATCGAACGTTGTTTTATTGTGTTATTATTGTCGTGTTTTTTGTAGTAAAATTAGTGTTTTATCAAGACATTTACGCAGGTGTCTGCTCCGAAGCGTAGCTACATCACCACATCACCATTGAGCAGTGTCCATCGATTTTCTAGCCAATTGAGTGTGCACAGCGCACTACATTTTCGCACACTGCTCAGTGTGGAACGCATGAGATAATGTTTAAATATATGTCTAAACATTCTTCAGAAATATTCCTTGTTTAGAATCATCTTAAACACTGTAAATCTTTGAGGATGGGTAGAGAGCAGGCACATGCTACTGTCCTTGGCCCTCTAGACTTTTGGAATGTAACACTCATAATGTGTCTCTAAGTGCACTTACTTGCGCACTGCTCAAATTTTCGTCAGGGTAGTTATGTCTCAAATAAACACAAACTTGCTGGAAACTACTCAACATCTTTTTCTACTACTTTTTAATGCTGGTTGCAACCAGACGTTGGAACACCATTTCCGATACTTGACAGCGCCTTTCTCCAATTGTTATTAAGTTGTGTTAAGTTGTGTTAAGCCTCTAAGTGGAGGCTAATACAAATAGATATCTAGACACAAAACAGTATATTGCAAAGTGATGTTAATAAAACTGTAATGTTTAGAATATTCAGAGTCTAATCAGTAGCTCAAATAAAGCCCACATACTCTGGAATAATGAACTTATCAAACATTCAGTTTACTTTTGGCACAATGTTCTTTATTGCCATAGGGTCTGTTCTCATTAGTCACCTTGCTCACTCCTATTATGGGAACTGTTGATTAAGAAAGCTATAAACTGAATTGAACTGATGATAGCATGACTGGGAATTGAGAGTTTTTTGCCGATGTCTTGTTTTTAAAAGTGAAAATTAAGACAATTAGTGTATTTATTACTTTAGATGCAGGAAATCCATTCTTCTTTAACTACAAATAAACAGTTACATCTCTAAGTAATGATATTAAACACAAACTGTTTTTACATGCAATACTAAAGAGGGAAACTATTGCATCATTGTATGGATTTTGGCTTTTTTTTTTAGCCAGTTTGAAAGTGAATCCCATCAGCTCATGCGTTCAAATGTCAACCACAAAGACATTCATCATGCTGGTAAGGAGAGAAGGGTTCTGACAGCCAGTCAAACCCACTCAACACTTGTTTATGTGTTTTTTTCCTTGAGATCACATTGTACGATGTGGAGTCCCTGCTGCCCTTCTTCGCCTTCCCTTGTCACCTTCTCATCCTCCAGCTTCCTCCCCTACTTCTCATAAAGGAGGCTGGTGAAATGTGTTGCGACGTGACAAGAAAACAATGGGAGAAAAGATGCAAATGTGCTTCTTTTGGTTCACCATTGATGCTACTGGATGAAAAAAATGTAATATTCAGGTGTGTTTGTTGAAACTGTATAAGAAACTTAGTCCTAATTACAAATATTTTCATCAACTGGTTTCTGATGACATTAAATGTCTTAAAAAGTCTCTCACCATGATGGTGTTTTGAAGTGATTACTTCAATCCTTGTTTTTTTTGTCCTTGACATCATTTTCCATGTTACAGTTTTTTTCAAGACTTATAACCATATAGGAAGTACCTTGGCTTACATACGCCGTAATTAATTGAATACTCTTTAACAATTAAAAGGCAAAGACAAGTAAATGTAGCTGTTGTCTGATAAAATATGAAGAAAACAAAATAATTTGTGTCTTATATTCCCACTTTACCCTGCTATGCTAGGACACAATCATCCGCACACGTAAATCACATCAGCACAGTTGGGCCCCAAGGGCACTCGCCGAAGTGACTTTCCCTGACTTGCCTTCTGCCAATCAGCAATGAGTGACAGATACCTGAGAGCAGCCTGGCCTGTGTGGATTATTTTCACTTTATCTTCTGAAATGTGTTACAACACCGGACCACCAACACGCAACATGAACGCGTCAGTAACAGGTTATAGATTATTCTGACAGGGTCGTTTATAAACCCAATAAATCTGACCGTTTTAGAATATCATTATTACTAGGCCAACAAGTTAACAGAGAAGTCTCAGAAATTATTATTTTATTTTATATTTATTTGGCAGTGTAGGAAAAGGCTTTCCTGCACGACAGAGAGCTATTTACAGTAGTGATGGTCTGATGAAGCTTCATGAAGCAGTGTCATTATTTTCAGAGTTCACTAGATGGCGGTCTCTGCACTATTTTCCTTTGTTTTGAACAATTGTTCTAATGAAACTTCACATAAAACACATTTTCAAACTGGTGGCGCCACCTACTGACCTCTAAACAACATGATACTGTTTCATGAAGCTTCATCACTACTTAACATGTGTTTTGCTCTTTCTTCTTCTTCTTTCGTTGTCTTGGAATTTTCTTGAACTGAACAACTAACTCAAATCAATGATAGATTCTTCATGAAGCAGTGTCATCATTTTTGGAGGTCACTAGGTGGCGCCCTCAGTTTAAAAAATCATGTGATTTTTCATTAGAAAAGTTGTTCAAAACGATAGAGTAAACAGGAGAGTGACATCTAGTGAGCTATGCAAATAATGACAAAGCTTCATGAAGCTTCATCGAATCATCACTACCGTACAGTAATGGTTACTAGATATTTTTTAACACATTTTCTCCTCAACAGAAATGCAACAAGGATGTGGAGTAAAGTGACAAAGTTTGATCATTTTCTATTTTAAATAAACCAAAATAAACAAAGGTTTTATTAAAACCATATGTTTCAACTGTATAAAGATACATTTTATTACTGAATGTTATAAACGTGCAGCAGAGAGTCCCCGCACCGTAGGTCGTCTGCTGTGGCATCTTTTTGGCTTTCCTTCGAAATACGAGCCTGTCAATCACCTGGCTCACATGGGGTGCACCCACCTACTCGCACACATTCACACGCTATCTTTCTCACCTGCCAATCCATCTTGACAGACACCTTTGAAACACGCCAAAAGTCAAAGCAGTGCCGGCAGCATGTGGAGTTATTTTTGGGGGGCGGTTGGGGTAGACTATTTCTTTCACCTTGGTAACAACTGTGACGACTTAATGTGTCACTAACTCACATCGTGGTCGTTCGGCTTGGAGAATACTCATGTCTAAGATAGATTTTTGCAATCAATTTCCTCCTAATAACTAACTAACTTGTTATCTCAGCCAGTGATAAGCTGTCAATCAAAGTCATACATTCCGTTAACAAGCAATAACTACCTTGTTTTCCCAATAATTTGATTTTAAATTTCTCCAAATATTTAATTTAAAAGTTAAGTTAGTTTGCAAATACATTTAGCATTGTATACCTTCTATTGAAGGACACGTGGTCTTCCCCTTTTTTCCTCTTTATCGCCAGAAAAACAGTTTGTTCAGTGGGCGGGGCTTAAGCACATTTTCTAGTAAATATTTAATAAATAAAGAGAATTTTGTATGAACAGACACATACTTTTGAGTACAAAGATCAATGACTGATTTAAGGGACACTTAAATACACAACACATTAGTTGACCTACAAGCCAGGATAAACATGAAGTTTAATTCATTATTAACAACAATTAAAAGCTGTACCATAGGGGTTTTAAATCATGCAATTAATTGCGATTAAATAATAACATTTTAATAAATAATGATTCTACAAACTAATGAACTGAATAATAACTCCCCTGTTTAACTCTCATTTTGCAAGAAAAAAGAAAAATCATTGAAACCACATTTCTTTCATATTGATTTTCCCTTGATAATATCTTTATGAGAGATTTTCTCGACCAAATTGAATCATTTGAAATGGTTCAGCTGTGACTTTTCCATGTGATAGTTGAGTTTCTGCTGTCTGGAAGATTTTGTGACACAATTGTCTGTCACCTTGAAATGAAAATGCACCAGTGTGGTCTCTTAGCTCTAAAATAATGGTCAGAACACACTCTTTCATACAGACGTTTTTATTTATAACAAATAAGTTCTAACAATACAGTCAAAGAAAAATCCAAACATATACTTTCATGTGGGCAACTTGAGTGTAGATGGTAATTAAATTAAACTAGTCCACATCACAGTAATTAAACACAACATGAGCTGCTTTAATTAGCCTTTTGAGGTGTTTTAAAAGCCTGTATATATTTTTCTTTTAGTCGACCTTGTCAAGTAAGGGCGCTTACATTTTATGGTAAAATTCAACTTTATATATTATTGGATAGGATATTGCAGGTTAATGAATTCAAAAGTGCTTCTTCTATCTTCAGTGTGGGTGGAATTTTAGCAGTCTGACATATTTGTGACTATCTGCATCTTGTTTTGAGAATATCGCATCAGGAAACATATTCTTGGGCTACACTAACAATAGTGTCATTTTGATGTATTACAACGCATCTTATGTTAAACCTTAGAGTCAAATTATGCATTAATGCCAGCGTATGCTTGAATCAAAACATCCCTGGAGAAACAACTTCATTATCATATCCTGGTGTCGACAACAGCAGTATCTTCTGCATGAATATCAGGTTCTGACCTTGTGACTGGACAACCCACGAATCATCAGTCTCTTTTATCTCTTGTTTAGTAGCGTCGAGTGCTAAGCCACCAAAGACCGAGAGATACTTTGGCAGGTGTTTCGTTTTTTGGTCAGTCAGTAAATTTATTTTTTTGCCTAAGCTCCATTACATCAAGTTCTTAAGCAACACGGCTTTGTCTTATAGTTGGACCTCACCTTATTGATGCTACTTTACCTGGATTGTATCTACGGAAGTTTGTGGCTTTCAACAAGATTAAAACCATTTTCATACTCTTAACAGTGTAAAAGCTAAAATATTTGAACACTGGGAAATGTGTCTTGAAACGCTTAACCCCTTGTTTTTGTTTTTTTTTTATTTCAGGGTGATTTGAAGTCCTGAATTAGTGACACATTCATGTTTGTGGTATCCCTTGTGTTGCTTCACCTTGACCCACAGACAACACAAGGTATACCTCAAACACATTTTATTTTCTGGCCTTCGGATCACCTTGACCCCAAAAATGATACATGGGTTAAATTATCTCATCCATATTGTCGGTTAATTTGACTGTTCATTTTTTTTTCCGTGACAAAAACATGGCCCCATGAGTTAGCATTAAAAATAGTCTTAAATAGACCAGAAAAAAAGTCAAAAGTGAACAGGAAAGATCCATCATCATTCTTTTCTAATAGACCTTTTTTGATTATGAAGTATTGGGATACCAGCGACCACAACAATGAGGTAATGCTCCATGTTGAGTATCCCCATTGTTTGATATGTTACTTAGTATTCTGGTTTCTCTTTGACTAATGCACCACAAATTGGTGCTGGAGTTTTTTCGACTTGAGTTTCAGATGGTGCCGGTGTTGCTGGAATCCACATCACGCTTATCGCAACTTCTGATGCCTCACCTGTCTTCTCTTGTCATGTATATTTTGCCTTTACATTGACATAGCATGTTAACCATGCACCCGACTCTACTGTAATGGAATGAACGCTCAGTTGAGAAAAAGTTTTTTCTCTTAAGCTTCTGACATACAGTAAGTTTAATGTAGCCTGTTTGAACTTGTTTCTTTTAAAACAGGATGATAATTTTCAAAATAACTTAAGTTAACAAAAAGATAAAATGTTTCAAATGTTTCCAATTGTGGTCGAAGACTAGGAGAAGGTGACCTTCATCCTCGCTGCCTAGTTCATGATGCAACACAAACTATTTACTGTGTAAAATATACCATAAACTAGATTTCTGATCAAACATTTTTGCAAGCTATTCATCTCGAACAAGGGTCTCCGTACCCCGCAAATTTGTAGGCTTTTATGATCTTATCCAAAATATGAGAGTCCCAATTCAGGGGTAGTGACAATAACTAAGTAAGCAAGTAAGTATTTTTTATTTATATAGCGCTTTTCCAGACCAGGGTCACAAAGCGCTTAAACAATCAAAACAATATTCAATAAAGTATATACTTTAAAGATCAAGATAAAACTGAGAACACAACAGGAGTTCCAGAAAATCAAGGAAAAGCCTGAACAATTAATACGCCTGAACAAATTTGTAAATGTAGCACTGAATACTCAATAATTCTGGTAACTTCAGGTTCGTAGGAAAACTGGAGGAACTCATTGAAATGTTTTGATGCCTTAAACCAATTCACTTGATTTTCTTCATAGTATAAAAGCAAAGTGCAAATATAATACAACATAGAGGAAATAACACAAAGAAAGGAAAATTCCATGTACATATACCAATATGAACTGGCAAATAAAGCTGCTCTTGAATCTTGGATCTTGACAGGTAAGCTTCTTGTTCAGTGTGGCCCCCCCGCTCTCAACCTAAGAAGCTGGGATAGGCTTCAGCCCCATGGTGCCGAATTAAGGGAAAAGGTAGTAGAAAATAAATTGAATTCTCTGTTATAGAAATATCAAATGTGCCTCTACAAGATACCAAGTATTTTTTACACATAACAATACTTTACACACTAGGAGCTTAATTATTTCTAAATAGTCCAGAAAGTTCAACAATGGAAGATTGTTGTGTTCCATCCATCTTAGGTGAGTGTCTGGCATAAAATCATGGCCCATACATTCTGATGTAAAAGCGTCAAGTTAAATGGGAATTTAAATCCCCTTTCAGATGTGAAATATCTGTCGTTACTAGCTCCATTCATCTGTCAAAATGATGGCTGCGTGTCATATTTCATGTTAATGTTCTTTCAGAAAAGAAAGGCTCATCCAGCCAAATAAGATTTTGGACCATTCATACTGCTTCGGCTTTGTGGTGGAGCCGGAGATTTACTTTATACCCGTGACTGAGTGAATTTTCTTCCTCGACTTCGTGACAGAAGAGAAATGACGGTCATATCACATGCAGTTGTAATGGAGAACAACGGTTAACAGAATCTTTTTTTTCATCCTGTTTCACATTGAAATGTTTGATTTATGTGCATGGATTAATGTGATTATAGTTATTAAAGCTGCAGGATAACGAGGTATGGCGATTCTGCCTGATGAAAGCATCCGTTTCAAGCCTATTAAACATGATTCATAATCACCCTTTTCGTCTTCAGATTTGGACCCTGGCTGTATCTCGTGGCAGATGTCTAATATTTGGCGTGCAGCAGCTGCGCACCGACAGGAAGATATTGCCGTGAATCATTTTGGGAGGCAACACAAGTCTTACGTGAAAAACCCTAATAATCCAAGATGACAAGTTGATTTAGATCTTTCCGTAATTCAATCAATCAATTATGAAATCCACCCCATGCATGATATTGACAAGGGGATATTTTTTTTGTTAATTTCTAAACTTAGCTATTCATAAAAAATGGATGAGGGTTTGTCAGAATATGATACATTGTACGCGGAGAAGTGGGATCTGGAAGCTTTTGTAATAAATCCCAAAAATGTTCAGTAGGCTCAATACCCAATTTTCAGTACCCAATTTCCCGAAGGAGATCTCCAGAGAGATTGATAAAGTCAATCCATCTGATCTATCTATCTAAGCTCAAAAATGTTGTTCTCGATGAGATTTAATCCAAATGGATGCTTCTGTAACAGAATAGCCTCGAGGCGATACCTTCTTTGGCCTTGAAACATTGATTATACTTAGTTGGTGTTCATCAATGAGAATATTTGACATGTCTAAAAGTATTCATTAATAGAATTATTAAAAAAAAAGAAAACAAATAATGCCTCTCTGGGTTTAACTTAAACATAGATGTTTACATCTATTTTTAACCGTTTTGGTTTATTATTGCATCATTAAATAATAATCAGAGTCATACATGGGCAAAATGGATGTGGTTTGCATTGTGAATTTTGTAAAATAAATAAATAAACTACATCATCTATTTAGACATTCACATTACGTAAGAAACATATGGCCTACAAATGACCAGATTAATTCACCTTCACCATGCTGCAACATAAGAGAACCTCTTAATAATAAAGTTAATATTGGGTAATATAGATTTAATCTTCCAAGAGGTGTTGAATTTCATAGCAGCATATATATAATGTGTTTCAGGTTGGTAGAGTTAAAGTCAATCATATGAAATTTGTGCGAGAACTTTCCTGCTTTAGACCTTGGCTCCTGCTAGGATTTGATTAATTACAATCCTAAATACCATGTTAAACCTTTTCTCAGCAGGACTCAGCATAATTATGATATTATGATACATGATATAGTCTTAATTAAAATGTAAAATGTTGTGAGATAACTTTCTTATGATATGACATTTTTAATATAATTGAATTGAATTGAATATGTATTTAGGTTTTTTTTTTCCATTAAAACCTTTCAAACATGTCACAAAGTAGTAAATGTATGTTTTCGAAATGAATACAATATTTAAAACGAAAATATAGTTGGGAAATATTGCTTCACAGTGCAAGATTAAGATTTAAAATTGTAATTTTATTGAAACATGAAATTTCTCATTGAAGCTATACAAGAGAATAATAAAACTCCTAAAACATTACAAATAAAACTGCAAAACAATGCCACGGATAAATCATCTGTTTCTTTTAGCTAACAAAAACCTTGATGGTAACGATACATATTAAAAACTGAAAAATGACATAACCTTTTACTCCAAATAATAGATCAAAATGTTATACTTCTTTGGTGGATTTTAAAGTGGTAGAAGAAGAGGATATAGGAGTTTAATTGAAACTGGATCAACCTCTATAAAAGGCGCTAGTTTATTACTAAAAACTGTTTTAGATCATAGATAGAGTCATGTTTGGCCGGTTGTTTTATTCATTCTAAATTTTAGAATAAAGAATGTTCCCAACTTCTGCTCAGGACATCACTTTACAATTTGCTCACAAAATGTTTCATCGCACAAATTGGTATTTCCGCGAGAAAGCGACTAATAAAATCTCGTGTCATATGAAAGTCTGTCAATGTGTGCTGACAGTCTGTGAGGAAAACGACTTCATTAGCTTTTCAGATCGGCGGGCCGAGAGCCCAATATTAAAATAGAAGTCGTACCACATTCTGATCTCCTGTGAGATTTTCTGTTCTCTCATCTAATATTATTAAACCAAATCAATTACCCTGAAGGCTGTGTGCTAGCACACGGAGACGAAAAGGCATTTTCAAACCGACTGAGCTCGCTCCTCTAATCCAGGAACGCTGCATCGATTACAACTGTGAGGCCTTGAAATCATATAATTGAGACACGCAACATTTTGATTGTGAGCTGATTGAGGATAATAAGCTTTGTTAGGATCCTTTAATTAAGATTTTTTTTTCTTTTTGGTCTTTGTCTGAGGGGTTGTGCAAGGATGTCTGAGATAAATAATTGCTCATCAGTTAAAGATTTACTTAGGATTCAGAGGAATGATGTCAGCAACATAGTCGCAGGTTCGCAGTTCATTTTAGGTAATACTGAGTTTTGTTTCTATATTTGACCTTCCAGTACGGAGTTAACTATTATGGTGTTTGTATATGTTTCCTCTGAACCCTTCGCTTACACCAGTCCAATAATATACTCATGCCTAACTTTTGATCAAGCAAAAATGGATACCTAAACTATATCACAGCCATGTACTAGATATGGACATAGTATCTGTGATGTCATCCATCTGTCACCGCAACACAGTTTTGAAGACGACGTGTGATCATGGCTGTCTTGTCGTTTGCACACACACACATATTCTTATTACATGTGTAAAAATGATCTCTTATTAATTATCATGTCATGGTGCGCTTTTATAGAAGTGTGTTTTAAACGGTGGCTCCGATCACATTCCTGCGCTGTTTAGCTTCAAATTGATACAACAGGCTGACGTGCAGGTGGTTCAACATTTTGTTCATTATCTTATTAAAACCAGTCTTTAATTTCTGCATATGTTTTTTTAAAAGTTGCATGAACTAGTAGATTAAAACATGCAATATAAAACGATCATGTGTTCCTTAAAGGACAACTAATGAGTAACTTCTACTCACTCACTCAATCGTTTTCAAGTGAAATCACGCCTGCTTTGTTTATAAGACGAGTCCCTTCAGAAGCGGAGACATTGGGATTGATTACAGTGCATGACAAACCATGATGTTTGACCAATCACAGTATAGTTGGTGTGAATATTGTGAAAAAGATTTTCTAGAGCCAGCCTCTAGTGGACACTCAATGAACTGCGGCTTTTTTGACTCCTACAAAGACTTTACTTTTTCAAAGTAAATGTTGGCCCTTGATCCCAGCTGTTCCTCTGCTAAAAAAAATAAAAATCTGTACTGTAAATATGGGATACACATTCTGCTTTAGCTTTATTCACTCAGCTGGCAGCAGAGCTCTATCACAAGAAGACTAGTTCAGTACGTTGAACAAACAGCTGTGACATATATTGAAATATTAAAAGTTAAATTAAGCATTCAGCCAGGATGCAAACTAGTGTGCAATCTTCTTTTAGTACAACAACAAGGTATGACAGGAGGCGTAAGAAAATTGAGAAAACATAAAAGCCAATAGAATTTGTTTGTATTGTATTGTATTTGTTTGTTCAAGAATCAGTGTGTGGTCTGGCATGATTATACTGCATGTAGGTTTTCATTGAAAATATCAAGATATGTTTATACTGTAAAATCTAAATGGGCTGATTGTGTGTCAACAAACTGTGTTGGTGAGAGATTGTTTTCGATTATACCTAAAATAAATTATTCAAATGTTTTCTCAGATGTGTGATCATGTGGAAAAGTAATATAAATGTCTCTGTGCTCAGTGAGTGGGAATCGCGTTCATCTTTTTCTGGTGGATTCATAATGACCTTGATATTATTAGATTCTGCTAATCTGTCATTAATGATCGGATCTTGATGTTCCTCAGACAGTGTCTGCTTCATTGTATATTGAGTTGCTTCTGTGGGTGTGAGCCCTCGTCCTTGCAGAACAGAGCACACTCCTGACAAGCGCTCCACTTTTATCATCTGACACTGAGAGAGCCAAATGAGGTTTCGCCCATGTTTGGCCATTCATCATCCGACTTCAGCGAGCAGCCACAGGGGTAGAAAGGACCTTGGCTGTGTGTACACATTCTCTTTCTGCCATTTGTCCTTAAAGTGGACCTGGTTTACTGTCACTGTGGTCTATCGTTTCTTCTGCTCGGGAAATAAACATCAACACGGTGGTTGGGTTTATGTACCGTGTCCGGGTTTGTGTGCATGTGGACCTCCTGTCAGTTATAATGGGTGTAGCAAAACAACGTGATTACCATGATAAATAACATTTTAGTTTTGATCAATAGTTGTACAACTGTTAAAGTGTAAACCCTCACAGGAGTTTCAACAGGATTTTCATTAGGGAGGCTGAGCACAATAATGAATACCAATCTCACCGCGGACAGCTTGAAGTAATGGGAGGACAGGAAACTAAATTGGCCTTTGCCTTAATGCTCCTTAAAAATACTTCTGTTTATTTCTTTGAGTTAATCAGTCTCTATATTGCTAGCAATACATCTTCCTCCCCTCACCTGCTCTTAAATAACCCATCCATCATCCATCCATGGCAAAGTCCAGTCCCTCAAAACTCATGGGTTATTGCAACTGCATTCTTATTGTCTAGAGAATATATGAGGGAGTGATTTTCTATGTTCAGTACCAGACTTCTGTGAGTCAGTAAGCCCTAACTTGGATTTGTTTTTCATTGCCAACAAAGCTCTTCCATTGCAAGAAAAAAATTAGATGTCTATAGCTTGTCTGTATCCGTGACAGAAAGATGTCAAAATGAATACAAAGTTTGTAGACGTCCAGCAGCTGAGAGACTTCTGCAAGGAAAAATCTAAGTTTCTCAGATTTTAATGTTATATTTCATCAAAATTCATTTATTTTCTTCTAACCCTGTTCCTTTTTTGAGTTATTGGCAAAAATGTACATCCATTTTGATGTAGCGACTGGAGCTAACTCATCTTCATCTTCATCCAAAAAGACCGTCTGTAACGTCCACCTTGTATTTAAGCCTAGAAATGAGGAATTGTTCTGAAAAAACTTAAATAAGTCTATATTTTATATTTGTAGGGTAAGATCTGAAGGTCTTTAACCAATGTTTAACCTCATTGAAACACATTGCAAATGGGTATGTGCAAGATTTAGGCTTGCAGGTTCTGCTAAAGAAAATCTTCCTAAGAAAAGATTGAAATATACTTCAATACAAAATACAAAATAGAGGCATATGGATGTTTTAAAGAGTCTTTTTGGGCGAAAAATGCTATTGGAAAAACACTTATAAAAGCAACTACACTGAGAAACAAAGAAAGAAACATCACTGTTACCATCATACTGTATGTCAAGATGAGTTTCATGGAGCAGTGTCTTCATTTAAAGAGATCAGGAGGTGGCGCCCTCAGTCTGAAGGTAAACTAATGATAATCACACTTAAAATCAACACATCAGTTGCCGTTTAACAATAATGTGAGGTTTCAATAGAACCACTGTTAAAAAAAAATTGATTATATAGGAGAAATTCCATCTTGTAGACCTTTTGTTCATGTGGATAAGCTGTAGTGAGATGGTTCAATAATAACTTGTGTAATATTGTGAAATACAGCTCCAGCATGACACATTTAATAAGTTACATTTCAAGATGGTATTTGTCATTACGATGACAAATAGCTGCTTGCGGTGACATTGCATCATTCCATGAAAACAAACAAAGAAACTAAACTAAGCTTATATAACAGTTGATTTCCTGCTTCTGTTGCTTCGGTTCTTTTAACTTATTTTAACACCACAGGCATATACAACAGACAGCCCTCGGCTACGAGTACACTCGTTAATTTATCTCTCGATAGACTCGCGCTGCTGGACCTCAGCAGTACGAAGAGGTCAGGCGATTATGGTGTTGCTTCAATAGTTTCTTGCTTGTATCAATGGGTTTGATTCTGCTGTGATTTTGCCGTTGCCGAGCTCTGCATTCAGCCCACCTTCCAGCGAGTTAAATTCATCCTTGGATGTTTCACAGTAAAGAAATATACTCGTTTATGATTGCTATCGTGGTTAAAAACATCAGAACAATTTCTTTCTCCAGCGGTAAAGGGCCAGAAGAAGACCGTCCATTATTCTTATGAAAGACCTTACAAGAAAAACTTTTCTGTTGTACTTTGAAAAGTCCCAACAAAAGGCAGGTAATTTATTCCATCGTCTTTTGGGATGTTTTCTACTCTTTTACCTGCCTTCTGAGTATGATGCAACTATCGTATTGCAGCATCAATACCTGTGAGAACAGATGACGACTCCACTTAGAAGATATTCAGTTTTATACAAAAAAAAAACACAATAGTAGGAATCAAAGGAGCTGGTGCAATCAAATGTAATGTTTGTAGCAAATGTTTCCAGCGTGAATCAGGTTAGTGGTACAAAACCATACCAGAAATTTGTCTTTGGGAATTCAACATTTATTCATATCGTTTTTTTCCGTAAATATAGTTTTAATTCATTTCGGTTTTTTAAATAATCATATTTATAATCTTTGCTAAAATTGTGAATTCTCACCATATGTAGTATCTCATGAAAAAAAATGGACCCAGATGTAACACAAGGGTTAAAGGAAATTTTATGGAAAGCCATTTTTGGCCAGAGAACCTTGAGTTTCAGAAATATGGTTTTACTATTGTAATTGTATTTAGCGTTATAGTTATATATGATAACAAGGCAAGCATTTTGTGTTTTTATTACAAAATAAAAGTAAATTACGATGAATTTCATCAATGATTAGTCTATTGTCAGATATAGGACTTCCCGGTTGTATTAAATTGATTTTATATATTTTTTTAATAGTATATTTCAATGAAATTTGTATTTTCACATGTTATAGGTACATTTTGAGTCAACACACAGATCTAGGAAAAAAAAAGTGATCTTACAGTTTCTGACAGCTTTTATTTGATAGAGTTTGACATTGAAACATGACATAAAGCCTCTGAACAGAGGGCGTGAATTATATACAGACCTCTTGCCGTACTGGTGAGGACCTGGTGCGACACCAGTCTGACTTGTTGAAGCTCTTGGCAGTTCATCAAAGAGCACCGATGCTGGCTGCGTTCTCAGTCCTGGGGAGGCTTGTTAATCACGGTCTCAGTCAGGGACAGACTTAGCCCTTTAATACTTTATCTACAACCTGCACTGAAACACAGACGTATTAAAGCTCTTATAGAACCTCTGACGGCCATTCTTTAAAAAAAACTGATTTTCTTTTTCAGTTCACAGAACTTCAGTTCCTTTTTAGTTTCAAGTTTATTTAATCCTCAAGACGGTTTGTCTTTCAGGGCCATGTACCTTCCATTAATCCAATAAATATTTTGTTGAATTTCTCTTTTTCTAAAATAACTCAATCTAAATATTGGGTATTTACTTCAGTTTTGTGCAAAGATCCATTGTTATTTAATAATAACATTAACAGGAATTTCATCTCACATTGAGGAGAGTCAGGTTTAGGTTCTAAAAATCACTTCATTGAAACATCTTCACAGGTTTTCAAACAATTCCAAAGATTAGTGTTTTGCAGTTTGAGTCGAAATTCAACCAAATTGGGTAATATTTGTTAGTAAAAATGCTGTGTTAAGGCTGAGATTCATATATTTACAGAGACAAAAAACACAAAAAAAGAATTCAATTATCACAGTCTTGTTTCCAAAATCCAAAACAAGACCCACACGTTAGAAAAATAAATCAAAGAATCTGTAAAAAAAAAAAGAAAGGAAATCTGGCAGTCAACAGTTCCACACACAGAGAACACACATGTTTTTCCTGAAAGCTTTTAAAATTGTGTCTTGACAAGATTTCCAGTTCTGCTATCCCTCTCAAAACTTCAAATTAAAAAATGGTTGAGTTGAGAAGGGAAAATACCCAAGAAAATATTAGTGAATAATCACATTCATTTGAGCATTTTTAAGACTTGTCCTTAAAAGTGGGCTGGATGAAAGCAAACTGAAAGGGTAGGTGAGTGGGTGGGACAAGTGGCAGTTTGAATGAGATGTCACAATCTAACGTGTTTCACTACCAATATCTGAAACGGCTTCATTCATCAATAATGTATAAACAATATACACATAATTAGATGTAAAAATACAAGTAGTATAAATAGCAAGAATATAAAGAAACCTGTACTTGTGCAACAACTGGCTGTCTTGGTGCTTGTTTCTGTTTTTCCATTGCTTTTTTTGTCTTATTTTATTTTCTTATTCTGCACTACCACCACAAAAAAACATGTTGGCAATGGCAATAAAAGTTTATGATTCTGATCCAACATGGAAAGTGAAGAGAATGGCAGGTGACACAGGTGGGAATTCTTCCGTATATAATAGAAATGGTGATGGGGTAGAAACGGTTTTACCATGCTTCAGGTTCCACAGGTGATAAAACTCGTGTTCGTTGTTTAATCACTTGGCTGTGTGAAGGGGAATCAAACAATAATGTAAACTGTTTCCCCAAATGCACTTTTTCTTGGCTGAACTCCACAGCAGCTGCAAACGTCCCCCGCAAAACAAGTTTCTTGCATAATATCCACCTTAGTACTGCTCGTATTTTATTCCATTGAAGTTACATTTTTTGTACAGCCATTAACTGAAATTTCCCCTATTTGGGAAACGCCAATATTAAGTACAACAACTACTGAATATTAATGGAAAATGGACGAGAGAGGTCATGACTTTTGTAGGGAACTCAGTTTATAGCACCATTCTGTGATTGTTTAAGCTCAAAAAAACAAAAAACATTTCCAGGAAGTCAAGCCACATGTGAGAAAGTGCAACGTATTTGAGTTTTTGTTAAAACTCTATGTCTTAAATTCACCAAAACATCTCAAACATGCAGTCGTTTTGCATTTCAAGGCTAGTTCTTGGGCTGTTTTTTTTTTTATAAATCCACATGGAAAAACATAAGACCAGTAGATTTGAATGACCAGTTTCATGTCCTGTCATCAAGTATAGTCATCATAATTTGATTGAATCTTTTTTTTTATAGGTATTTTGCCCACAAACAGACGGTCACAGCTATTATATAAAGCACCATCGCGGGTCTTAAAGAATATATTTCGCAGAACAATCCACCTCAGCAAAAAACTCATTGTTGTAGGATTTTATATAGATTCAAAAACATTCCTAAATGTCTGATAAGTTGAAAGAAACCTAAGGAAAATCCAAAATAACTGCACTTGTGTGGTTATTCATATACAGCCTCCAAAGAAGGTATAAACAATCAGTGTCATCTCCCATTTCCATCAAGATCCTCATGCACATAGCTGATTCCCGGTAAGTTGGATAAATGAGCAATTGTCTGTGAAGAAAATGTAAACTATCTCTTGGATCAGCAGTAATCCATCGGGCATGTCACGCCAGTCTTTTTCAAACTGCTTGCACGGCTAAATGTATGATGGATGGAAAGACAGATCCATTTGCAATGCAGAGCAGCAGTGATGAGACAAAAGATGCGACTCTGTTTGGTAATTTTTGCATCCTCAGTGAATTTTTTAAATAAATAACTGCCAAAATCAAGCTGGTGGGTCGGCACATCTGCTTCTGTGCGATATGCGAAAAAAAAAAGGCCGGTTAAAGGTGAGCGTGGACGAGCCGTAACGAGGATTCTTTAGCACTCAGCTACTTTAAATGACCGTGTCATCAGTGTAATTTGTCAGCATTTGCACTGTTTCAAGGACGAGACCATGTGACCGCCTGAATACAAGAAACATCAGGAAAGAAGCCAGGTCGGTGTAACAATGAACGTTCACTAGAACCGTAACAAATAATTAAAATCAAGGAATTGTTTCAGTTCATGTTTAATGAATACACTATTTATAGCGTGTACTTAGAGCTGATTAAATAAATAAATACATATAGTTTTAAACTTGGTATGTTAAAGAGCAACTAATGTAAAAAAAGTCTCTCATCATGATGTTTTCAAGTTATTACTTCCTAAAGCTCTCCTTCGTCTGAAATATCGGCAAACAAGAGGTTACGAGAGCGGTGTCCATTATGACTATATACTATAATCGTCACTTTTCTTCCAGCCAGCTCTAATAACGCCTTGTTTGTTTATAAAATGAGTCCCATGGGGGTGGAGACTTCCAGGATTCATGACGCACGGTGACAAACCTTGATGTCACAATCACCACATAGTGGGTATGGTTATGGTAAACAAGATTTCATCCTCAGGAAAAAAGGTGTTTTCAATTTTCACATTTTCTAATGTAAATATTTTAATGAAAAGATAGTTTTGTACAAACAGACACATACTAATGAGTACTATAGAGGTAAAATATCTATTTAAGACACACTTACATCAACACATTAGTTGACCTTTAACTTTTACATAGATGGAAAGTGATGCAGTGCATTATTGTGTTTTCTTTGTCTTTTGTTTTTTACCAGGTAATAACAGACATTATGAAACTAGACAGACATTTCCCTGTACATTATAGCATAAGAGTAGTTAATTATGTTGTTAGAGAACCTTAGTACTAGACTAGAAAAAAATAGTGAGGGCGCACGGTGGCACACTTGGGTTTACTCCGAGCACTCCAGTTTCCTCCCACATTCCAGAAACATACAGAGGATGATGGGAACTTGGGGAAAGTAGAAAATGAATGAATGCAAAGTAGTGAGTAAATTTGATCAAGTAAGAGTTACTAGATAGAGAGACATAGAAAAAGATTGACAGATAGACAGACAAATGCGTATGATATTCAAAACAAAAGATGGATCATCCACGTCACCATTTATATTAAGATAATTAAGGATTTGATGGAGTGACCAATTAAAATAAAAGGTGCTTTCAATGATGATTTAATTCCTGACAGAAGCCAATTAATTACATCTATTAGTGCATGCACACTTTATAAACTATGTAGACTTCCCCCCCAAAAATCTGTTGTTGCTTTCTAAACTAGTCATGTTGCCTTGATATATGATTTAGTTCTGCGCAGGGTGGTACACAACCTCATCAGCAACTCCTCCACACACCGCACCCAATTGGCCGATGTCATGATTCAGGAGATTTCTTTTTGAAATTGCAGAGCACGTCGGATTCAAACTTTCCCCCAAGCCTTTGGTCTTAAAAAACAACCTTTGGAATTTTACAGCCAAGATTGTGGTTAGTTGTAAACATATTTATGGTTTTGGGTTATTGGGAGACGCTTGTGCTTATCTGTCTTAGCAGAAAACAAATGAGATCGATGTCAGCCCACACACAGACCAAAGCACACACTCATAATCTGATCCAATCAGCAGTAAAATACAGGCAGTGCACACACACACACACACGGATGAATAAAACTTTGAAGAATAAATGTATTTTTTAAACTGTGGCAGATAAGGTTACGCTATAGAAACTTGTGCAACATATTCAGTAAGTCGCTCAAAAGTGAGCCTTGGGCAACTTAAATCACTATCTTACTTTATAAGATATGAGGTATAATAGACCAAATTCTTTTGCTAAATTACAATTTCAAGAGTTTCATGTTTGTAAAAGTTTGTTTGATCGTATTTTATTTCTCCAATGAAAGACATCAAAGTTGACAGCCATGAGATATAGAAACTTAATACCTGTTCATGATTCCTCTTAATAAATTGCGAATGATTTACTGTCAATCAAATGCCAAGTCGCTTAAGCAAAAAGCTCATCCAACTATTAACTAACTACTAAATATAACCAGGTTAGTTGCTCTGTTTTCAGTAGGGATCTGTTCCTATTTTATTTTGCTTATTCAAATCATAAGATAAAAGGAAAAAGCCCAGAAGAAAAACCCTTTAGCCACAATAATAATAGTGAAGGATCATATTGTTCATATATTGTTGTATATATGTGTGCCTATGTTGTATCTATTCATCTATATATACAAATATAGCTTTTAATGAAAAGGAAATAAATAAACATTTCTGAAACATTGTTTAGAGAAAGCATTTTGGACACGGGTTGAAAGTCATCCACAGCTCATTGTCTTTAGATTTTGTAGGCTACATCAACATCAAGTCCTCGCTAGTTTAACTATACAAAGAATAGCATCAACAATTCAATCATTTTCTTTATTCTTTTTTATCATTTAGGCGGTGAGCCATTTAAATTATCTAAGATATTGGCCATTGTTAGTAAAAATGGCAGCAGTATAATCAAAACAAAACAGATTCTTAGGTCTCCCGTTCCTTTCTTTTTCATATTTATATTCCTATTCTTTGTCTATAATAACATCCATTTCAAGTGAGAGAAAACTCATTGTTCTGTTTTTGTGTTTACAACCAGCGAAGCGAAGATGTCTCAGTTCTCAGTATTTATTTCTCTTAAACAAATGTTCACTTAAGACAAAAAGAAGATTTCTCACCGCACAGGAAGAATAAAAACAAATGTATTCTTGTTTAATACCAAAGAGAGAATTACACCTCCTTAAGCCTATAAAACTGTGATAAAAAGGTTTTTCAAAACTAATACCGACAAAAGATTTTTCCATCCACATGGATATTGCTAATTTCTACTGGATTAGTTTTCATATTTATTTTCTCGCCTGCACTTGAGCCCTTACTGGATTCATAAGTAGAGGGGTTTTATCTAAACCGGTGTTGTTATATTTTATCATTGAGTGTTCATTAGTTCAGCCTATGTCAAAGAGCCGCCCGCTAATACCTTACGACACTCCCTGATCAATACTTAATTACACCAGGCTTTCCGAGTTTTGCGAGTTATTGGAGCGAAAAAAAGGTCTGTTCTGAGCGCTAAGAATGCCCTGCAGGCTTATAAACACATAAAGACTGTGAGTGATAAGTAACCATGCATCATTACTCCACAGTTGATGGTAACAAAATGTCTTGAATCATGCCTAACGACATGAGAGGCAGAAAATTGCGAAGGACAGCAGATGCTTGGTTTGTGAGCCAGACTATTGTGATGTTTCCGTGTTCGCCAGCCCTCAGTGGTGCAGTTATGTACCCGACAGCAGGGGGGGGGGGGATAGGATAAATGGTCACGGTGTTTATTATGGCTTGAAAGATCCTTTTGGATCTGGATTAATAATTACACAAGAAAAGGAACCCAAAGGGAAAGATATGAAGATTTTTTTTTCTGTATGTGCACAATTACTGGAAATCTGAATTGCTAATAATAACAGTTCTACTTAAAGTAATACAACACCTATACTATCGATTATCTAGTACTTCGGATTTCTCAATCATTTTATTTGTCATTTTTTCGTCTATTCGTATGTCAGCCTGTCCATCCATCCATGTACTAGTAATGTTCTGATGAAGCTTCATAAAGCTTTATGAAGCAGTGTCATAGTAGGTGGCGCCCTCAGTTTAGTTATTACATTATGTTTAAATATGATACCTTTTAAATCAGTGGAACAGGCCTCCCCAAAATTGGAGCCCGGGGGCATTAGCCAGATAATTAAAATTACTTTTTAATTTGAAAAAACGCTACACAAGCTGGCGGTGTGAGAAAATATTTAAACACCAATATATCGCCATACTTTTTCTGAATACTGTATCGTTTTATCGGTTTTGGCCTTCAAATCATATTTAATAGTAATCGTAGTTGTTTTATGGTTTATATGTCAATAAATCAATAAAAATGAGTCAATGTGTAAAATAAAATGATTTAAATTGTTTTGTTACAATTTACACTCAAATTTCACGGTGGTTGTTCATATTTATGTTGCAATTCAAGCAATGACTAAGGATGAGAGGATACAGCTTTCACAACAAATTTTGAGTTCAAAATGTATTAGAGCAGTTACAATTTAGTGAAGAGTCATGTGGTCTGTAAATTCTGCAACACCAGACTAATTTCATTCCATTTTAATCTTTGTATCCTTTTCTTTGCATTATTTCCTTTGATCTATGCTCTTTATATTTGCACTTTGTCATCCGTTGAACCTGTTTTTATGAAACTATCGTTTTAATAGTCTTATCTAATCTAATCTAATCTAATCTAATTTTTTCTAGAAGTACTCGAACAATACTTCACATTTACTTGTTCTTACAGTAATAGCAATATGTCATATCGTTTCCCCTTTATCGTGATACAGCGCTTAGAAAAAGTATTCACCCCCCTTGGCATTTTTCACGTTTTTGCTGGAATTAACATAGATGGTAAGATGATTTGCATCATTTAATTTACAGAACATGCCCACAACTTTGAAGATTTTTAAAATTTTTTTTTTTATCTCTGAGCTTGCTACATCTTTCCACTGGAATTTCTTCCCGTTCCTCCTTGCAAAACTGCTCCAGCTCCTTCAAGTTGGATGGTCTGCGCATGTGAACTGCAATCAATAGGTCTGACCACAGATCTTCTATTGGATTGAAGGATGGGCTTTGACTAGGCCATTCCAACACATGTACATGTTTCCCCTTAAACCACTCAAGTGTTGTTTTCCAGTGTGTTTGATAAAGTTGAAAGAATAATACAATATACTCCGCTTGATCTAAGAGCGTGAAATCTTTGTCCACACACACACACACATACAATCAACATTCTTGTCTGCCTACAACCACACCTGAATTAGTATACAAGAGAACAAGGAAAGACGAAGCCGGCGACACCCTCAAGGGGGGGAGCAGGGAACAGGAAACAACGGCCACAACATGAGACCTCCACCCGAGAACATTTGAATAATTAGATTAACAGGAGACAGGAGGCAAACAATCTCAGCGGGGCACCGGGGAAACAGAAAACTTGAAAGGACAATTTGGCCGGAAGATCCGACCTCCTGGGCGGGGATTCGGGTTTAAATTGCGGAAGCCTTCTACAGCTCGGGGCCATTCTGTCCTGGACTGTCAACCCGAACATATCCTGGATTGTTACTTTCTCTCCACAAATTCGGAGATCAAGACCCGGGACGGAAGTGACCGGTGTCTGTGCGCAGACGTCCTGTTTGACTCTTTTTAGTACAGAAGCTCCTGTCTCTGCCGTGGAACCTTGGAGCTCCTCCAGTGTTACCTCGGGTCTCTGTGCTGCCTCTCTGATTAATGCCCGGTCCGGTCATTGAGTTTTGGTGGGCAGCTGTCCCTTGGCAGGTTTGTTGTTGTGCCATGTTCTTGCCATTTGGCGATGATAGATTTGATGGTTCTATTGGGCATCATCAAAGATTTTCATATTTTTCTATAACCTACCCCTGACGTGTACTTCTCAACTACTACTGAAGAGTTTGTTGGTCTTCAAGGTAGTGTTCAGTTTGTGATGCCTCTTGCTTAGGTGTTGCAGCCTCTGGGGTGGACATCATTTCACTTATTATATATATATATACAGGGTGCTGGTCAAATTATTAGAATATCATGAAAAAGTTGATTTATTTCAGTAATTATATTCAGAACGTGAAACTTACATATTATATCAATTCATTACACACAGAGTGATATATTTGAAATGTTTATTTATTTTAATTTGGATGATTAGTACTGACAATTACTGAAAATCCCAAATTCAGTATCTCAGAAAATTAGAATATTAGTTACGACTAGTACAAAAAATGATTTTTTAGAAATGTGGGCCAACTGAAAAGTATGAACATGGAAAGTTTCAGCATGTGGGGCAATCAATACTTAGTTGCAGCTCCTTTTGCCTGAATTGCTGCAGCAATACGGCGTGGCATGGAGTCGACCAGTCTGTTGCACTCCTCAGGTGTTATGAGAGCCCAGGTTGCTTTAATAGTGGCCTTCAGCTCTTCAGCATTGTTGGGTCTGGCATCTCGCATCTTCCGCTTCACAATACCCCATAGGTTTTCTATGAGGTTAAGGTCAGGTGAGTTTGCAGGCCAATCAAGAACAGGGATACCATGGTCCTTAAACCAGGTACTGGTAGATTTGGCACTGTGTGCAGGTGCCAAGTCATGTTGGAAAATGAAATCTTCACCTCCATAAAGTTGGTCCGCGGCAGGCAGCATAAAGTGTTCTAAAACTTCCTGGTAGACTGCTGCATTGACCCTGGACCTCAGGAAACACAGTGGACCAACACCAGCAGATGACATGGCACCCCAGACCATTACTGACTGTGTAAATTTTACACTGGACTTCAGGCAACGGGGATTCTGTGCTTCTCCTGTCTTCCTCCAGACTCTGGGACCTTGATTTCCAAAGGAGATACAAAATTGACTTTCATCTGAAAACATAACTTTGGACCACTCAGCAGCAGTCCAGTCCTTTTTGTCTTGAGACGCTTTTGACGTTGTCTCTTATTCAAGAGTGGCTTTACACGAGGAAGGCGACAGCTGAAGCCCATATCTTGCATACGTCGGTGCGTGGTGCTTCTTGAAGCACTGACTCCAGCTACAGTCCACTCTTTGTGGATCTTCCCCTACATTTTTGAATCGGTTTTGTTTGACAATCCTCTCCAGGGCGCGTTTATCCCTCTTGCTTGTACACTCTTTTCTACCACATCTTTTTCTTCCCTTTGCCTCTCTATTAATGTGCTTGGACACAGAGCTCTGGGAACATCCAACCTCTTTGGCAATGACCTTGTGTCTTGCCCTCCTTCTTTAAAGTATCAATGGTCTTCTTTTGGACAGTTGTCAAGTCAGCAGTCTTCCCCATGATTGTGTGTCATACAGAATCAAAACGACGGACCATTTAAAGGCTTTTCCAGGTGTTTTGAGTTAGTTAGCAAATTAGAGTGTGGCACCAGGTGTCTTCAACATCTGACCTTTTCACCATATTCTAATTTTCTGAGATGTTGAATTTAGGGTTTTCATTGGTTGTCAGCTATAATCATCTTCTTTTTGGCAAAAAACACTTGAAATGTATCAGTCTGTTTGGAATGAATGTATACATTCTACAGGTTTGACTTTCTAAATGGAATTAATGAAATAAATCAACTTTTTCATGATATTCTAATAATTTGACCAGCACCTGTATATATATATATATATATTATATATGAACACATTTGCACTTTTTTGCACTTCTTTGACAATTTACAGTTTTTTATTTATAAAAAATAGTTTTATGTAGAAATATTTCTCATTTCACTTCACAGACTTAGACCACTGTGTTCTGATCCATCACATCAAACCCAGATTAAAAAAAAAAAAAAAACCCATTGATCTTAATGCTGTTATATAATACTTTTGCAAGGCACTGTACATATCGTATTGCAACATTCTCGCCAATAAACGCTAACTCAATAAAGAAAGGAAATGTTCTCCATGTCAGTCCCTAATTTTGCGTTGATCTTGTTTAAGCTATGGAGGCTTTTGAACACCTGGATGAGATAACGGACACCACTGGGGTATGGAGAGTGACATCTAGTGGCCCATTAAAATAATGATATTGCTCCATGAAGCCTCATCCCAGCTCTAGTATGTACAGGTCTAACTGTCGGTTTGTCTTTCCTTTCATCCCTTTTTCTGTCCGTCTGTGCTTTTTTTTTCTGGCCTTTTATTCGTCCTTGTCCTTCGCTTATCAAACCATCCGTGCTTCTCTCCGCCTGTATGTTTATTCATCAGTCTGTCTATCCATTTGTCCTTTACTCTGTTTTCAAATGTAATTAATACTGAACCATATGTCTGGCTGAAAATGAGACGAGAGGAAGATGAAGACTGTGTTTGGACAATCGAACAAACAACCTGTAATTATTTATGAGTATCTGGAATTGATCAGATATTGATATTTCGCTGGTGTTTTTTTTTCCCTTGATAATGGTGGATATGATGTATGATGAGTTCCACACACAGATACAACAATAATTGATACGGTAGGTTGAATCTCATCAACATGTCCTTGGTCTTCATACAAGGACTAACTGAAAGGAGTCGAGATTAATTATGTTTCACTGAAAGGAAAATAAATACCACATGCTGTCAGATATTTTTGACCTGAAGTGATTAATCAGTGTGTAACATCAACAAAACAGCGTGGCACACTCAACTACGCACCACCGGATGTTAAATCCAAAGAAGGAAAAACTTTTGAAAGTTGAATAGCATTGATGAAGTACAGCCGTAGTGTTGAGACGGCATGGAGACAACAATGCAGGCGAAGAGTAATCTAACTTTGCCATACTTAGCACTTATGTTACTGTTAAAACAACCTCTTTTATGGTCGGTAGCTAGGTAGGTAGGTCGGTGGGTCGATAGGTAGGTTGACGAACGGACGAACATATAGAACACATTAAAAGACCTTGGAAATATATGATAATGACGTTTGATATGATTAAATAATACATCCGGACGTTGGGACTGTCATTGGAAATGTGTGGTTTAATTTTCTTCTAGTTTCAGTTAATAATGTTTTCTTTACTTCCTTATTACCATGTACATTTAAGAAGTAATTTGATAGATGTTTCCAAATCAAAATATAACAAAAACGATCCAATATCCATCAGTAATAAGAAGCATTCAGTGACTTTTTATTGTTTTTCCACACAAGAAGAATTCAGTGAAATTATTTATCGAGGCCTGGAACTGATTGCAAAAATAATCGCATTCAACAAGAACACTATGAACACTATAACACCAACTTCCATGTCACAATAAACATGAAAGCACTTATTAATGTTGCTTCTTTTTATGTTCTTTTAAGGGTCTGCTTTAGCTGACATATTAAACGTGAGTATTTTTTTTTCAATTTTCTGTATTAAAGTATTTCCTCGGGTCAATCAGCTCAATTCCCTGTTGACAAAGTTTTTTCATTTTTTATGGTTCTGATGTCTCAATATCCTTCGATGGCCCGTTTCGATCTGTCTCCCGCATTAGATTTTCTCTTTATAACTGTGCCTTTGGGTCCCTGACCTCTCTTTGTTTCCCCCCTGCTCCTCTTCTCTATCTCTATCCAATCTTTTCCCTTTCATCTCAGTCTATTTTGCCACTGAACCCTTTTCACGCAACCTTCATTTTCCTCACTGAACTTTTGCAGAGCTCCCGAAGGTGCAGAAGCCAAACAGGAACAGAAGAGCTCCATCTCCACCTGCGTGGCAGCGATCCAAACACGCATAGCTGATGAAGACTTTCGGTGTTTGAAGTAGATTTAAACAAGTATTGAATAAAGCGCTTAGCATAGCCACTTGGACAGCTGAGGTTGTTTTTATATAAGTCAGAAATTCGGCTGTGGCCTCCGTGCATTCTCTCGAAGCGCAACGGCCCTGATGCAAATCAATAAAGTAATTTTCCCCGAGACTTGTTGTAATCAACAATCTGCCATGTGTGCTCAGGGGAACAGCACATTTGAATAAAAGAGACTTCCAGCTGCTATTGATGCTGATGATTGAACAGGTTAAAAAGGTAGTTAACATTCATCAAGGACATTTGAAAGTATTTTTCCCTTCCACCGAGATCATTAGTGTTCACGTGTCTTTTAGAGAATATAAACCAGAAACTAAAGTTATTATTTTTTGTTTTTATGAAATATCAGGACGTTTTATTCATTGGACAATGGAAATTAAATCTGATCTAAGGACGGTAGTTCATGTATTTGTCATTTACTTGTTTACTGCTGGTGATGGTCTGATGAAGCTTCATGAAGCAGTGTCATGTTGTTTAAAGCTCAGAAGGTGGCGCCCTCATCTTAAGAAATATAATTAGTTTCATTAGAATTAATTTTCATGGCAATAGATTATACAGGAGAGAGTGACATCTTGTGGGCTCTGTAAATAAAGAGCTTCATGAAGTTTCATCAGATCATCACCAGTTGCTTGTGTGTCTTGATCAGTGCAAAACTATGAATACTTCAATTTAAAGAAATATAATGAAATAAGATTTTATCAAACAGAAATTATATCACCTAAAAAAAACCGTCTTCATGTAGCTTTCATCAAAAATTGTGTTTATTCTCATTCAGTTCTAGTGATGGGTATATGGAGCTAGATGAACCGGTTCGGAGACCACTAGTAAGTACTCTTTATTCTATTAACTATTGTTTTTACAACTATTCTACTCAATCCTTACATCTTTTTTATTAGAGTACTGAACCCTTAAAAAATAAATCTGTATAGCATATCAATACTTTTCAATCAGTTCCTTTATCCTTTCTCTTATGCTATTTCATGGCTTTATGTGGTTTATCTTGTGAAATGATTTAGTGTATTCTGTTTAATAAAATTAATTCAGAGCACAGGGACACATTCATGTGTAGACAAAGTTAAATATATATTAGCTTAACGACATATTTCAAACGAATAAAAACTTGTAAGACTTCCAAAGAACCTATATTTATACAATACAGATGCACTTGATGAAACATATAAAAGATTGCAAATAAGTTAATCATTTGGCACTAATAAGCTTGTAACACACTTTATTATTATGTTTACCTGATGTACACACACCTACATCACAATACAAACTATAAACAAAGAGACTTATTACTCTCTGGGCGACTTATGACACAGTTGCTTCTCTGTGTAGTTGTTCTTTTGTTGACATCTACTTGATCTGTTTTTATCCTCAGAAAAGTATAGTGATGCACTGATGAAGTTTCATAAAGCAGTGTCATGTTGTTTAGAGGTCAGTAGGTGGCGCCATCAGTTTAAAAATGATCTGATGTATCATTAGAACAGTTGTTCAAAACACAGGACAGTAGTGCAGAGACCGCCATCTAGTGGACTCTGATAATAATGACAATGTTTCATGAAGCTTCATCAGACCATCACTACTGAAAAGCATGGATATGGCCGTTAGTTAAGGAACCTTTTAAGCCAAAATACTGTATAATTAGCAATTAATGTCTTTAGATAATAAGGGTTACCCCTTGTTCTCTGAATTGTCTAATCCTCCATCTCATAATGCTCTTTTGGGCCTGAGATCAGGCTTATACATTCACAGGACATTTGGAATACGCAGCTGCTATGAAATGTGCCAGAATGCCTTCGCTGATATGAGGCTAAACAGTTGCTAGGTGAAAAGTAAACGTATTTCTTGAGAATATACATGTGTGTTTAAACACTTAGCAAACAATACACAATTCAAAAGGGAACTGCCGATTTCTTAGAAACACAGTGAAAAGAATTAAGATCTGATAACTCACTCAAAATCTTTATATAAGGAAAGAAAGATTCATGTTCAAATATTAATAAACTATGTCCAAGGGGTCAAAAAACCGGAGGTCAGAGAAGATACTTTTGCTCTGTGATCAATGTTGTATATACTGTATAAATTGCCAAAAAGTTTTGGATTTGTTGCTCGGAGGTCTTGGGAGAAACGTAGACTCACTATTGAGATTTGATTGCGTAACTTATAAAAATTGTAAGGAAATACAATCAATATTTCAAGACTGCAAAACCTCCTGAAACACCCTCTGCTGCCTCCTCTAGGATAAAATTAGAAGAAAATTGACTTCATAAATATTAATTTGTGTTAGGCAAAGGTTGTGCCCTTCATGATTGTTCAAGCTCTCCAAAGCACATTTGTCAGGAGTAAACAGAGCCCTGCTGTTTACCTAATGCTGAACATTGGGAAGGTGAGCGGCGGTAATTAATGCCTTCCTTTCTATTCTGGAGAAAACTAATTAAACACAATCTGTTATGAACCCTTTTCATACGTTCTGTTCTTTCTATCTTCAACCTTCTGTGCCCCCTCTTTTCTCCCGTCTTAGCATTGTTCACGGAGTTAAATCCCGATCATATGGCGTATTATTAACACTCCACGGGTGGCGGCGTGTTATAAATGCCTTAACCTTTTGAGGTAGTAGGGCAATATATTATTAACTGCTGCTTTAAGTGTGACTGCATCATTAGTGGGTACAAAATAAGCCAATAAAACATTCTCGCTTCTACTGTGCCATTGTTGGCTATGAATTATGCAACGTTATTTACGAGGCATCATTTGTTAGCTTTTTTTATTCCCTGTGATCACACAGTAGGTGGTCCCTGTATTTAATTCCTCTACGAAGGCTTTTTTGTGTGAGGTGAACAATAGATGGAGTAGCTGTGTATAGTTCATCTCTGATAACTACATTCAATAAAGGTCAATCACTTGTGAAGAAGCATATTTTCACCCAATTGAAGAATAATGATGCACACGCCTTTTTTTTTGGTCTGAGCTTGATGCAACTTGATGCAACGGCAGTAGCCTGGCAACAATCTAGGGCATAAAATTGGGTAAATTCAGACCTGAAGATATTTCTTTTAGAATAGTAAGTCAGTGATTCAGCTCCAACATGATGCTTCATCAACTCTTTCATACTCTCATAATACTGAGGGCTAATACCCACCCTTAGATGTGTAGACATGTACACTTCAACTCTTTTTTTTAATGATCTATCTCACCTTCATGTCATCTAAGGGTGGGTATTAGCCCTCAGTATTATGAGAGTTTCCATTAGGATAGCTGTTTGAGGAAATAGATTGTAAATGAGAGAGCGAAATATGGTGAAAACAAAGAGCTTCATTAAGCTTCATCAACTCATCACTATCAGCAGCCATACAAGTAAATGAAGAGAAATGCAAAACCTTCCTAATTTAAGATAAAACGAAAGACTCTGTTGTTTTGTAGAGCTATTTTACTTCATCCTCCAATCATATTAAAACTGAGTGTGCCACCCACTGAACTCTTAAAATATTGTTATATAACTGTCCTATTCAATTTAGTTCATTATTATTATTTGCAAATATGTGACTGTTGGTTAATCTCTTCTTTTAGTGGAAGTATAAGAATTGGTGCTGAAATAATGTAGTTCAGTCTCTTAAATTCAATGAAAAAAATTGATTTGGGTGAGCGAAGGACATAAATCAATGAGTAAAAAAGTAAAATATCCCTCAGCTTAATTTCATTTTCTAAACAAATAAAAACCTTTGTGACATAAAAAAATACAGATTTTTATAAAGTATAGATGTACTTCATGAAACATGTCAAAGATTGCAAATATGTCGATCAATTGGCACTAATTGGTTTTCTTATGTCAGACTGATCAAGAGTGAGCTGCTTGAAGAGAGCGCCTCCGAGCGTCGTCCAAGAATCGGTCATCAATGGAATTTTAATTTCGCCTCAAACTATACCCCATGTATCATTAGAGGCTCTGATTATTGGAGAGCTGTTACACAATTACAAATAGCAACCCTCCACCCCCCCACCCACACACTTTCTCCCCAATGGACAAAATCACAGACTTTGCTAAGGCCGGACCCTGGAGAGCTGCTGGTCTTCCAGAAGACAGCCGCATCAGATCTTATTCCCTGCACAGGAATGCAATCATACAGCGAGAGGAAGGGTGAGATTCATCTGTGGAATACTGATGAAGCGTCGTAGCATCTACCAGATGAGGCAGACAGGCTCAAGAAACATAGAAGCCGGTGGATGAATTCTTAAAGCTACACAGTGTGAGAGTTTGTAATGATCAGCGAGCAGAGAGATGAATAGCTTGGATTAAAATTAGGAGCAACACGTGAGGACCGTATGAATACATACTGTATGTATTAATAGCAAGCAACAATGTTAGGCAGGAAGGAATACTGGAGGTAGAACTTCATGGAAATAAAATGTCTTGGAAAAATTGGTGAAGAGATTTAGGTCAATGGCAGCACTGGTCGTTCCTTACAGATGATAATACACACATACAAACCATCTTGGCCATTTAATAGTTGACCCAAAATTCAAACATACTCATTTTCTACTCACCCTCACGTCGACCAAGGGTTGGGATTATTTTTAGAGTAATCTGTTCCTTTTTAGAGAAACAAACAGATCCCAACCCTTTTGCTGAACCACTGCATATTTTTTATTTGGCTTAGGAATAATGAGAAACACATTATTGGTTCAATCAGATAAGGAGACAGGAAGTAAACTAATCTTTATTTGCTTCATTTTACACCATCTGTTCTGTGTTCTTCCTGTGTTTTGACTTTTTTCCTGTCTCCCAGTTTGAATTAATCATTTACGTTTGAGTATAAAGATGAAATTAGAGGGTTCTGTATTAAACTCTTCTTGCAAGTAAAATTGTTGTGAGATTTTTGTCAGTTTCCTAACCTGTCAGCTATTTTAGGAGGAAGACTGTATTATGAAGTTCTTGTATCTCACCAGGAAAGTAGTTGTTAACAGACTGTTAATGGCCCACGAGTGGAAAGTTACTACAATATATGATAAAAAACCAACCATCAATGGAACTCTGTTGAAGTGTACCTTGTTCATATTTGTATCTTTTATTTTTCGTTTTTAATAATATCATATTCCCATTGATCGCTTAATAAGGGCTTTAAAACCTTAGTTCTGTGCCGTCACAGATAGAAAGTCCACATCTTATACAGTTAATTCTTGGACAAGCCTGCTTTCACCCAATCGAAGATGGCCAAATAAGTTTGTACGACATTGTAGGAGGTACAAAAAACCCAAAACATGATACAAAAGTATTGTTCTTCACCATCACTCAGGTCAGAAATTGCTTTAATTTATTGATTCTTGATATTCAAGTAAACAATAAAGAAAATGAAAATCTACAGTTTTAGTCTGTAAGGGATGTGCAGTCAAAGTAGCAGAATAAAAACTTGCAGACTTATTTAGGTCAATAACATAAATATACAGATCTAAAAGATGGCTTGGACGGTTAATCTTGCATGATAATTCTCTGTTTAGCATGGATTAGAAGTATAAGTTATTTACAATAATCCCATAAACACAGCTAGAAAATTCTCCTCGAAAGCATTTCGCCTCATCAAAAATGTATCTTGATAATTGTGTTTTCAAAGAGAAGCTCAACTCCCCCTTGAGCCGGGGTTTGTCCGTGCAGCATTTCAGGCTTGTGCGCTCGCTGAATGCAGAATGTATCCTCTTGATTAGGCTCTCAACCATAGCCTTTACTGTGTACCCCGACCTTCAGATTGAAATGGAAGCCTGGGAATAGCCTTCCACTGGGTAGCAAATTGTTATATCACCAATAATCACCTCAGCTCTGGCAGTCTCCAAAGTTTAGGTGCGGAGAAAAGTTCCAGTCATAAATAATCGCTCGAACTGAATGCGACATTTGCAGTGTGTTGTTCCGCACTTGCTGAAAAATTAATTGCCAATTAATTATCAGAAAATGTGAAAGAATAATAGTGAGTGAGAGCAAGAAGGATTGAGGCCACATAGATCTGAGAGAATACAAAGATGGAAAAACAAGGCTGAAATTGGCTTCATGCGCTCAGACTTTGCGGATTTTCCTCAGAGATCTATGATTGTTCTGCCCTGTTCAAAGAATCTGCCTGTGGTTTCAGATGATGGCTTGTATTTTTGAATAATTATTGAATAAGCTTCCAAAGCCATGCTTCTGTTCTGAGCATATATGAGAAATAAACAAGCAAACAAATGCAATTGGAAGCTGTGGCAGATACCTTCTGATGAAGAGATCAAAAAGTAACGTACCGTAGAAAGATAAATGAAAGATACAATGTAAAGTCCAAACATGAATAAATGTCTCACTTAATGTAAGATGGAATACAAGCATGTTGATTCTCATCATCCATATTATTTAATAATAATTGAAATACATTTTGTTGCCTTGTTTCATTAACCTCTACTCAAATTTTATAAGCTAGTTGGCTATAAACATCCAAAATTGTACATCCAATTAATTAAAGGAAATATATAAATAGCAAGTAGATTTTCTATGCAGCCGCCAATGTGACATGAATGCATTTATTTTTCAATCTCTATTTCAATCTCAACTGTAGTTCTTTAGTTAAGCCACATACAAGGATACAGGAGTTCGGAATTGTTATAAAAGAATATCAATATTTTAGAGCCAATACTAGTTATATGGTGGGCAACAACAAGTAAATCAATATGATGTGTGCAGAAATAAAAAAAAATAAAAAACAGGGAATAAATGGAATCTTCGAACTGCTGTTCACCCTCAAGAGAGTTTTATTTTTTAATCAGTGAATACGTCTCAGTTGGAATCATGAAATATTGGTCACTCGTGAGGGAGGCATGGATCAAACGAGTGCCTTTGCCTTGTCTTCAAATATGTCCTGGTGAGAACAAGGTTTTCATTTTTGTCATTGTACATTTACGCTCACCTGTGTTAATTTGTTTCGGCTGGACCCGGACTTAACAAGGATGTGAATTGTAACCTGGTGAAAACCTTAAGCAACCTGGTAGAAACTTCAAACTGCTGCTACTCCAGGTCAAGATAAGCAAGACAAAGTGGCTCTAACAATTATTCAGGATCTAACCTAGATTCCTCTTTGAGGTGTTCCAGATATTTTCAACATGGAGATAGACGAAGGTCAGAGTGAGGTAAAGATGGTGAAATTTGGATTTTGGATTTACTGTCCTCGTATTGCCTCCTTATTACACAAGAAAAGCGGGATTAGATTTCTGCAGAGAGGAATTATACTCTATTCTCTACTGTATTTTCACAACCTTTGAAAAAAAAATGCATTGAATAAAACATTCTTAGCCATAGCGATGGTTTAAAGAATCTTCATGAAGCAGGTGGCGCCCTCAGTTTTAAAATAATTTGTGATTTCAATAAAATAGATCATTAAATAGCTATTACAGGAGAGAGTGACATCTCTAGTGGACTCTGGAAATAAGGACACTGCTTCAACAAGCCTCATCAACTTATCACTACTTGGCACACATGCATACATATGAATTTTATATCTTATACTAATATGTTTCAAAATATTTCTTTGTAATTTACAAGTTTTTTTTTAGACAGTAATTATAATTATTTCAAATATAAGGACAATTCCATATTCAAAAGTTTTTTTTCTAGAAGTAACAATATGATTTCAATGATCATACCACAGGGATCCGGCTAAGCCCATTTTGCATTCTGGTGAACTTAAATCAATCTTTCCCTGTCAGAAGTATTATTTTGGTATTAGGTAAACATCAAGTTATCATGCAAAAACAATCCAGCTCCAAACAATCCAACGCTGATGCACTTTACAATATTTGCTGCCACATTCTAAACTTCACTACAACAACAGTGAACAAAACTGCAAATAGTTTGGCAACATATCCTCGAAAAGTTTATTAAGGTCGATATTTGGGACGTAAAAGAAAATGGGAATCAGATATAGCGAGCCACCACAGTGTGTGCACTCACGGTGTGAGCTTGCCTGATGGGGAAAAATATGAGTTCCATTTTGGCGGAATGAAAGAAAGGATTTTCTTATTTTATTGTCTCAGATTTATATACCTGCAGAGGCATTAAAGCTGAGTCATATTCCCACCTTTCCTGCAGCTGTTTTTTAAGGTACTGAGAAATGTATTGGCTTCATCACTAATGCATTTGCCTTTTATAACTGTCTACATTGCTCTCTCTGGATAAGAAACTTGCTTTCAGCACCAGGATGCCTTTTCTTTTAGCGTCAAAAGTATTTTTATGTATAGGACCGCCGTCTCACAAAGCCATTGTTATCTGACAATACGTATATGAGTCCTCATCAGTGATTCCTGTCAGAGAAGTTGGTCCTAATCTCCTTCTTTGCGTCTTCTCAAGCTGCTAATGGGCGGAACAAAACGCCGTCTTCGAGTCAGGATATTACTGCTTGTAAAGCTAATCAGGTTCAACATGATTTGTGCGTGTGTGTGTTCAAAGACAAAACCTCACAAGGACATTTCTGTTTGAACAACCCTTATCTTATATCCTCATTCAACCTCATCTGTGCTCCAAAGTAACCGACTTACATTCTCTTGTACCTGCTGCGTCAATGTTTAAATGTGCGCGTAATATGGAAAAAGCATCTTGTTTACTGGTCTTATCTCGTCACACAGCGTGCCTCATTTAGCCGGAGATAAGCAATGTTGCGTATGCATACACGTAGATTTCCCCGGATGTTCTTCGAGTTTTGTCAAACGTGATAAGCGTGCTCCCCGTTGACCACAATGGATTACCTGACTGGAATTTCAAATTTTCACTGAGAGGATAAATTTAGGAATGTCGAGTCAGCAGGAATTCACTTTAAAATAATTCACCCAACTTTATTACAAAGGTTTGAATAAAACATCCATCCACCTCATTCATGTTTAACCAACTGTCCATTAAAAGTAATAATTCACCCAAAATTCAAATTTCACACATTTTCTACTCGCCCTTATGTCGATTAATGGTTGCGATTATTTTTAGACTAATCCTTTCCCTTTTGGAGTTATAGGAAACCATTTATGTCCATATAATATCCAAATACAAGCATCGGTCGCCTGTTTGAAATGTGAATTTGAGTTGCACTATCACTTCAAATGATGTGTTTGAAATCGCTTATCTTGTTATACATTTACCTAAGATTCATTAGAAGTAAAATGTATTTCCTAAAGCCATTGAAAAAACTCACCGGAAGTACTTAAGAATACCTCTGCTTATCAAATGTTTTGCTCTGAGCAGTGGCCCTCAGAGTGCCTTTAAATTATTGTCATGGTCCACACTAAAGCACCATGAATATGACTGTGAATCCTCATTAGTATGTTCAACCAGAATAATTCCTCCACTTAGCAATCTCCCCGGTAGTCCAGAAATTCATTTTATGGACTTATGAACAACAATCTTGGATTTCCTGACAGGATCCATAACAACACAACAGAAGGTTTCTTCAGGGCTGTGTCCTGAGCCCCCTCCTCTTTACCCTGCTGATGCATGACTGCTCTGTTAAGAACTCGAGCTGCATATTGTTAAGCTTCTTGAAGAAATATATTGTTTTATGCATCAATAACAAGGGAGGGAGTGGATACAGGCAGAATGTTTTGCTCTCCAGAAATAGAAGACACAGTCCCCCATTCCTGAAAATCGGAGGAGCCACTATGGAATTCATCTCCAGTGACAAGTATCTAGACATTCACCTCAGCATTGACCTCAAGAAGGCTCAAAAGGAACTCTTTTTTATTTATTACCACAACTTTATTTGGATTTCTGAAGTAGTTATATGATCCAGTTCCTTTCTCTTATGATTTGATGATGTGTCTAAAAACTTGATTTTATTTTACAATGTCTATTAATGGTGCCTTTCTCTCTCCAGCGTTACCTCGCGCTGTTGTGTTGAACGATCAGCTACTGATATGAGAACTATGTTGCTCAAATTATCCGAACCCATGCTTGTCATAAAGATCCACACTACTTGCAGTCATGTCGACAGTTTAGACTTCAGATGTCCAAGTACCAGCTGTGCCGGAGAAAACCCTCAAGACTCAATTAGTGTCTGAGTTTTCAAAGAGGATCAGTGCTCACTCTCAGACATGTTCTTGACAGTTCGTACAGTCTTATCTCGTGTTGAGTTAAACCGATGCTGAACTTATTATTACATCTTGGTGAAGCGGTGCTGATTATGAATCCAGTGAGAGTCATTGGAAATTATGTTCAAGGCCTACCTGTTGGAAAATATGATTGGAAATCTTCCCTAGATAATGGCAGTCAAGTCATTTACATCTCAGATCAATTTGGCTCTTTATGGCTTTCATCCTCCCAAGTCCCTCGTAGCTGATTCTCTAGTAGCGTTACCTGTGTCGTGATATACTTAACAAGGTGACCCACAAGCGGAAGACAATAGGCAGCAGACAGGATAAAAGTACAAAATAACAATTTAATATACACAAGAACATCAGAATCTCCATAGGTTGGCAACAAGGTCCAAAACAGAATAATCCAAAAAAAAAGGCAATCAAGTCCAGAGTCCTTTCCATAAAATGGAACGGCAACGCCTTGGGAACAAAAGTGGAACAGCAAGCCGGTAGAACTGAGTGTAGTCAAAGATTTACCAGGTGGGACTGGAAACGAGCTGACAACTGCTGGTTGGAGATCAGCTTCTTAAATCAGGGCTGATTGAAGATCACCAGCAGCTGTAAGACTCTGCCAACCACTGTCAGTATGCCAAAGAAAAAAAAATGGCGAAGCAGGAAGTACCTTGACAACAAAAAACAAAACCGAAGTGGATCAGGACAACCTGTCTCTCAAGTTGATGATGCTGTAGAAAAACACCTTCTCTATAGTCACTGAGTCCGGACACAAATACTGCCTTTAATCTTTAAATCCATATCAAATACTAGAATTTGTCTCATTTTAAAATGAAAGGAAAACAATAATTTCGTTTTATATAATGTAATAATATTATGATTCATTTTAATTTTAAGTATGTTTCTTTTGATCCTATCCTACTAAAACAAAATCCTGGTAAAGTTTCTTCTCATCCATTTGCATTCAAAGATCCTCGAAGAAGTACAGAAGAGACCTCCATTTCACCTTGTTGCCAGTTTTCTCGTGCTACTTTGAGGGGAGAAGACTCAAAGGCTTCAGTCGTTTCTTTTGTGGATTATGGGTGACTTTGACAGTGTACCTTGGAGTGCCTTTTGAAGCGTCGCGGAAAATGTTTAAGATCACTCTCAACATGGATGACTTTGCTGTGCAGTCGTTGGTGAACTTGATACATGTAAGCAAACATGCATTCTTATGATTTTGCACTGCCAGAAAATGTTACCTTTTCATTACATTATTAGTTCTCCTTTATGTTTCTTTCACAACAGAAAAGTGGAAAAAATATTCAAATCACTATGAATAATTATTACGTATTTCAATGCACATAGAAGCATGAGCAAACTGAATATTTATCTATTTGTTCTATTCTCATCCTTTAGATTGGCCACTTTAGTTTCCTAATGTGTTTTGCATCACTTAACTTACTTTATGATTCATGACAACTAACATAACAGGGTTTCAAAAAAATCTCTGCAAACCTACCCTCAAATTAGCTGCAGGCTACAACACATAAATATATATATATGTTTTATTTAAGAATAACATATACAATATGTATAAAGATCTATGTTTACAACTGGATCCATTTAAACTTTCCAAACTATTGCTTCTCCCCTGGCTCATGTCATGGAAAACCTACCCAGACCTTCGTATCTTTTCACCTCCTGGGGCTCATTTGTTTACCTCCAGGCTTGAGTTATATCTGACAATCATTCGTCACAGGACACGGCACCCATCTCTCCCTTTCATCCGACTCCAGGTCGGCCTTGAGGTATGACCTGAATGCAATACACAAGCCCTTGCCTCGCTTCAATCCTCCGAAGACAAAATGAGCAACAAACAAGCTTTTATTCTGCCTCAGTCTCGGGCATGTTAGCCATGAACATTAAGCTTTTGTGTTTTTTTTCTGAGTGTGAATTTGGTATGCATGAGCCGACAGGGCAAGGGTAGCGGTGCTCAGAGACCACAGAACTAATCAGGGATGGATGATTGTTCTCACTCACCTTTTGGCAATGCAATTTAAGGGCATTGAAAGAAGAGCCAAAGCAGAACCCAGAGAAGCTCAAGCAGGATTTGGAGTGTCAGACATTAAAATACCATTGAATGGTCTGGATGAAAACGCCATCACAATGACCTTGATTGAAATAATTGATAAAGTTCTGTTGAGATGCCACTGCCCTGCAATGCAGGTCTGGACAAAAGTGCAGTCTGTGGGCCAGTTGTTGGTGCTAACCCTAGTAAGGCACTCACAAGTAGTGATGTGTTGATGAAGCTTCATGAAGCAGTGCCATTATTTTCAGTCCACTAGATGGTGGTCTCTGCACTATTTTACTATGTTTTAAACAACTTTTCTAAGGAAACATCACATTATTTTTAAACTGATGGCGCCACCTACTGACCTCTAAACAACATGACACTGTTTCATGAAGCTTCATCAGCCCATCACTACTCACAAGCACCAAAGAAAGTGTTGGAAAAGTTTTTTTGTCATATATTTTAATTATAGATTATATATTTTCTTCTTGCATTGTTTAGCAGTCTCTTGTCATATTTTGACTTTGAGTTTAACCACTTTTATTCTGTATATTCTTATTCTTTTGGTACTTTCTAATGATTATTCATTTTACTCTGAATTTGTAATTTCTTAAATGTATTAATAAATAATACAACCACAATCAGATGGTTATCAATAAAGTAAAAACTAGAAACAATCATTGCCCGCCACCCCCATAGTACGTAATATAACATAAAATAAAGGTGTTTTGAGACAATCAGGTATACGTTGCATTTTAACAAAAAGAGCAGAAATATATGGTTATCTAGTTAAACACATACACATAAAGGTATATATACACATACACATCAATACATTTACGTATATATACCGGCCTTAATAATAAAAACTATGGCAATTCACCTAATTATTAAATGTAATAATACAACCATTAACTTAATTTTATTAAAATCAAATTTACTATATTTAACAATATGTATTAATAACTAATATTTTTTATTGTAGATTATTTTTCAAATAAGAACACATTTTTGTAAGCATATTGGTTGATGTTTATTTTTTAACAAATATAAAATAAACATTACAATTCAAATGTTCAACACTGTCCGTAACAAAAGCCACCCATTGCCATGACAACCTCGGGCTCTTTGTGGCAGATCTTATAAAACCGGGGTGTCAGACTTAATAACTTATATCATTAACAACACAATCAGTAATAGTTATGCATTTAACAGACACTTTTATCCAGACTTACAACAAGAGAATATACAATCAGGACCGGAATAGTAATAAATGTCATGAAAGATGGGGAAGTACAGATTATCACACAAGTGGCCAAAATAATTTTAACAGTTAAGGTCGCTGGCCAGTCATTTCAATATCAAACTGTAATAGTGGGTATGAGTGTGATATTATTGACGTACAGCCGACCCTCCAGAGAGCCACATCAATTGACTTGGTCGGCCTGATTTGGCCCCAAGGACTTAAATTTGACCCTTATTTTAACAGCTTAAAGAAATGCATTCAGTTATTGGTGGCGAAGCAATGACCAACTAGTCATAATATTATTGACTTTTCATATCAGTTCCGTGATGAGTAATCTCGTAGTTTAACGACATGTTTTTTAAATAAAAGATGACTCGTTAATTTCCGAACAAGAGTTACCCTTGCCTTCCTGACACCCTCCTCCTCGGACTGAACTAAATTGCCTTTGTTTTCTAGTCCAACGCAGACTCTTTTTCTGGCTCATTTCACAGCCATGAAATTGAATCAGGACAGTGTTTTTTTCCACATTATGGTGCCCTGGTAATGAACGTAGCAATTAGGTGGTGCAAATTAATTTAGAGGAAAGAGAAGAGCTCCATTAGGAGCGTAAACCCTTGAGCTGAATGTGATTTTAGTGGCATTCTACACGCTCCTGTGCTATTAACCTTGTCACCACCGAGTGGTGCTGTTTCAGATGCTCCCCCTCCTCCACACATGGAGGCGGTAGCGTAACACTGATTGATGTGCAGAAGTTTGGCTCCCTCTCAGCTGCTGGTGCTGGTAATTGCTTCCATCTTCCTCCCAATACGAAGCAGCACAGTGAGAGCAGGAACATGTTTCCACTCTCAGCTCTTCCAGCAGCAGGAGAGCACGTTTTTTTTTTTTTTCCTCCAAATACAAAAAAAAAAAAAACTCACCAAAAATATTCAGCAGTCTTTCGGGCTGGGGCTTGACTTCTAGCCTTGAACGGACGACACAAGAACTGATGCGTTTGTCTCAAGCTGCGATGAATTTAGTACATTTAACGCTTGTATCCTTTTTTACACCGAAAATTAGAATTTTATCAATTTTCTACTCTACCCTCATGTGAACAAAGGGTTGGTATTATTTTCAGAGTAATCCATTCCTTTTTAGAGTTATAGACAAAAATGTTTTTTCATTTTAATGTAACAACTGGAGCTCAGGTTCATCCTCCTCCAAAACGACGAACTTCCATACTACTCGTCTAATACGTCTTATATTGAAGCCTCGACATGAGGACTTGTTCCTGACAAAAAAAATTATGCTTATATTCTAAGCTTGTTTTAGAAGCGTTGCTAGGCTAGCTGCTAGGCCCGCTTCATCTTCGTCCAAAACAACGAGCTTAAAAACATCCAAATACCTCCATTCTGCTCGTCTGTAAAAGCCATTCTGTATTGAAGCCTCGACATGAGGAATTGTTGTATGAAAAATGTAATGAGTCTGTATTTTGAGCTTGTTTTTAGCGCAAGGTGCTAGGCCATCAGGGTAAATCTTTCGCACTGACACTTGGAATGTGTTTCAATGAGAAAAGACGACAGGAACAGGTGAGAGACTCATTACTACATCTCAAAACAATCTTAAAATACAGCGACTGATTTATGTCTTTCCAGAAAAATTTGTCTTTAATACAAGATGGATATTACAGACGAGCATCTTAAATGAGTATTTTTGGAGGAAGACGACAACAACTTTCGCTACATTAAAATGAAATTACGTTTTTGCCTTTACTTTAAAAAGGAACAGATTACTCTGAAAATAATCCAAACTCTTAGTCAACATGAGGGTGAGTAGAAAATGAGTGAAGTTAAAATTTTGGGTGAACTATCACTTTAAAACTGGACTGGATGTGTTGAGGATCTATCCAAAAATAATAAGCATCTCTTTTTAAGTTTTAAATGGGTAAAATATAAGGACTTCATGCAGGATAAGTATAACATTTTTGTTTATTCTATGTTGGTTTTAGATTATGATTCAGAAATATATTGACCCTGGAATCCTGCAAAGATTTGGGCAGATGGTCTGGGTAGTTGCTAGGAATGTTTGCCACTACAAGTACCATGTGACAATGCGCAAATAATAAACTCATACACACCAGTTTGGTCTTCTTTCTAAACAGATCTCCAAACCCACGTTCACTAGTGATGGCCTGATGAAGCAGTGCTGTGATAGCAAAACCAAAACCACTGATTAAATAGGAAATAGTGACATACAGTAGGGCTCATTATTCTTTTTCTAGCATTCCAATTTTCTCTTGATTTCTAATTTCATACTTTAATTATGTACTAATGACATGTGCAATAACCTATGGATAATCACTTAACCTATGTCTTGTTTCATAAATATTTAATCTTTCCTTTAAAAAAAAGGGGACAATACATAAATAGTGAAAGTAGGACGAAGGGGGAATTGTAAAGGTAGTGGCATTAATTCTGAAAGAAGTGAGTTTGATCGAAACCTGACTTTACAAAAAGGTGATTTTTTAATTCATGTCACTTCATCTACATTTTTCCTAAATATTCTCAATACAGATCACAGCATACTTCATCATTTTCAGTAAAGAAATATAGTTTTAAATAAGAGTTACGCATGAAACATTAAAATATGATAGGAAGGCACTGAGATACATCATTATATATGTGTTTTAGTAAATTACTAATTACTGTACTCGTGTCTTTTTTCTCTAAATAATAATTAAATAAAGTGTAGATATTATAAATTATATTTATATGTGGGACTTTACATATTAAGCACTATTTTTCTAATAATACAATAAAATTAATATGTAGATCAAATATTTTATAATAATTTTACAGAAGCCATAAATCATGTACTGCATTTTTATTTCCAAACATAAAACTCAAGAACCTGGATGTTACAAACAAAACTTGTATTTCCCATATTTTACATTATTCAACTTACATGTTCAAATGCTGACATAGAGAAATCCCTCTTGGAATATGGAAACAAAATGATTAAAAAAAAACATCCTTAGGCTATTTAAAACTAAGGTTGAGTCTGAGGAGTCAAAAACAAACATCCAGCCATAATCACGATGTTCAGTCTTGGAGATGAAAAAAGCGGTTAGAAGCGCAGACGGGCCATTGGGAAGGTGGTTTTTTAACAGTGTGTGACATTCCAAACAACACGTCGTTTCAATCACACAGCGGCTTTAAATCAGTAGCGTGGGACCGCCAGTCACCTGGCACTTGGCTTGATTTACAGATGACAGTTTTAGTGCCTCATACTTCTTCGCAGGCACGGGTGCAAATACATGTGCAAGACCCATACATAGGCCTAGAAAAAAAACACAACGCTAAGATTCCACAGCCCACAAAGCCCCCTGTACGAGTGAAGGAATCCTGATGGCATGGAAGCGGCAATAAATGCAGGTGAAGTAAAAAACCAGACATGTTGCAAACTGTTGTAATTCAAAAGATAAGGTTACTTTGCGATATATAATTCTTGATGAAACGAGAAGCCCTTTTCTTTGGAAACAGATACACTTCATGTAATAGGCATCATAACAGTTTTAAACCCCAGAAACAATATTTTGAATCTTATGTAGTGTTGCTTTAAAGGGCAACTATTGTGAAAACTCAACTCTCCTGACTCACTCACATGTTTTAAATGTCAAAATGTTCCTCTCCAAGATTCATTAAGCCCCTCACCATGTCAATGTTTTTAAGTTATTACTTTAAAAAGTTCTCCCCAGTCTGAAATCTCCCAGAAGGAGAGGTTATGAGAGTGGAGTCTATTAGGATGTAATAATGGGATTCACTCCTCCTGCAACATCGAAGGACACCCTATTTCTTTTCTTTTTTCACCTCCCTAAGACATGGAGACTTCTTGGATTGATGACACTGTGTGACAAACCTCGATGCTTGACAAATTGACAGCAGAGTGGGCATGGTTACGGTCAACACGTTTTTAGCTCGAGAAAACAGTGTTTTCAGTGAATTTTCTGATGTGAATTTCTCAATGAAAAGAGAGTTTTGTACAAACAAACACATACTGATGAGTACAATATAAGTCCAAGATCTATTTGAGAGACAATTAAATCAACACATAAGTTGCCCCTTTAAATAATCTAAATTCCATTTTGGTTCCATGGAAGGTTAACACTGTCTAACTTGTATTGAAACGTGCATGAGTGAACATTAAAAAACACAATCCAAGGCACTTTGGTGACTTTCGATCACAAAACCTGCATAGTCGGTAAAACATCACGATAATCTTTGGATTCTTTGTAAAAATTCCTGCAGACGCTGTAATATTTGTTAAATGTAAATTTTTCTGCATAATTTCCATCTCTATGAATATGGAAATAGCTCATCACTTAGCTGTTTTTAATGTGCACAAATGTACTGAACAGCAATTGAAATGCTAATCACCCCATTAAATCACGTTGACTCACACCTTCCTGTGATTCCCAAAGATGCGTTCAGCCTTTATCTTGGAGAAAAAAAGCAAGGTAGGGACAAATTATGAAAACAAACAATTCTCTTTGATTAGGTACCTTCAGTTGTTGTTGTCTTGCAAGTTTGTGAATAAAACCATAGAATAAGAAGTACATTCAACCTGCATCTGACGATAGATCATCCCCGCCTTCCAAAAATAAACCTTAATTAATGTTCTTTTATTCTCTTCCAAGACTGCAGGAAGAGATCATTATAATCACTCCCACTGATTTCCAAGGTGACCTTTGAGAAGTAATGGTGGACAGAAAGCCTGCAGTTTCTTTTGGCAATATCAGTTACACAAAGCCACTTCTCATCTCCCCGTCGCTATACAACCTTTGTCACAACTTGTCGGCACCGCCATGAATATCAATAAATTAGGGTTTGGAAAATAAAAATGGGATTGCAGCTTCAAACAGTGTTACACTGTCATGTGTAATTAGTTTCTCTCTTCCTGTTTATTAGTTAGTGTAGACTTGGTTTCCCAAAGGGAGTTTTGACACACGCTTGTTTGAAATTGAATCGGTTTTTATTTTGGGCATTTCAAAGGATATACATTCTTTTGAATCACAAGTTCTCCTTAGTTCTTCCAGCAAATAAATGCCTTGTTTATTACAGCTTGTATGTTGATTCTCTGTGTTTAATTCATAAAATTCTTGCCTGGATACAGAAAAAAATATTCAACTCTTGATGCAACAGCGTGTGCTTTTGTGTTTACGTGTTTTCTGACGCTGATGACGCACATGATATGTGTCGTAAATGTCAGAATCAAGAATAACCTTAGTTTTTACTAACACACATCGCAGGTGTTATTCCTCAACATTATGTCAGCGTGTTGTTTTGGGAAGATTTAAAAGAGAAAGGAAACCATTGATTTCATCTCACAGCGCAAAGACCATGGATTAGCCACCTTCATCCTGTTTCCTCACAGTCTCAGGGAATAATCTGACTTTGACATTCTGGGTACCAACGTTCTTCACACCTTTTCCAAACATTTTTTTTTGTTACATTATAGCTTAGCTGCCTTTAAGATATTGCAGTTTAATAGATACTTTAGAAAGCTTTTTTTTTAATCATCTTTTAGTACTTTTGTTATCATAACACCACAGAATGCTCCTCCCCAGATGCAACAATAATAGACTCAGGGACTCATTCATTCCTCCTGCTATTAGATTGTATAATTCTGAGTTTGGGGGCAGGAGTGGAGTGAAAAGATGATATGTTAATCTTTGTATCCTTTTTCTTTGTTATTTTTTCTTTGATCTATGTTCTTTATCTTAAGACTCAGACTGTGTCATCTTGCACTTTCTTTTTATAGAAACTTTGTTCTTGTTTTTATGTATATATCGTCTGTGTTGCTGTGTGCTGGAAAAACAATTTAAATAAAGTTTAATCAATCTATCTATCCATCCATTGTATTGTTGTTGAGCATTTCTGGTGAAATATCTGATTCACTGTTGCAGATAATAAGAAGTTTTGTGACATTATCGGTCCAACGTGGATAAGGGATTCCACTGAAACACAGTAATACGTTTCCGCAGTGATTCACATTTTTTAAGACCATTCTTTTTTGATATGGAGAAGTTCCTACATTCGTAGATAATGTCATTTAATAGTGATTATTCTAACTGTGAAAAAGTAAAAGAAGATAAGATTCTCGGGAAGTAGTTCCAAGTTGATTTGTAAATTAGCAGTGAAAATACCATTATTATTAGAACATGTTAATGGGTTTGGTAAAAAATCTGTCTAAAATAACCCAAAATATGATTTCCATATTCTTTCTGATATCTAAAAAGTGCCATGGAAATGTTTTCACATGTTCCAATGACTACTACTACTATAAGTCTACTGACTCCTTCAAGAAACATATTAATAGATTTTTATTTGTTCAGGCTTTTCCTTGATTTTCTGGAACTCCTGTGTTTTTCTCTGTGTTATCTTGACCTTTTAAGTATATACTTTATTGAATATTGTTTTGATTGTTTAAGCGCTTTGTGACCTTGGTCTAAAAAAGGGCTCTATAAATATAACTTACTTACTTACTTTTGCATCGTACTTACTGAAATATTACTGCCAAATTCAATGAACCGTACTATTCAAATAATATTCTCTGAATGTGGAAATTTCGGTTCTAAAAGCAAAATTCTTAACCTCAAGTCATAGATATGACCTCTAAGGGAGAACAAAAAAAGCTCTGATTAATTTTTAAAAGAACAGAAGATTGGGCTTTCTTAAGGTGGGTTCAAATTGTTTCTCATAGAGGGCCAGATCTGGTGTGGTAAACAGAACAGCCTGTTTGTTTCAAAAATAAAAAAAAAAGTTTTTTTTTTACTTTCTATAGTTGACAAATCTGGCTATCTATTTTAAATCTGAACAAATGGTACCCAGACCTAATTCTAGCTCCCCAGAATTGCTAATATTGTTCCGTGATCAAAGAATCATGAAAACATCAGTAGAATTGAAGCAAAATGACCGTCAGAGAACTTAAAGTAACTTGACCCAAGTACATTATGAGGCTGAAGAACAGAGAGCGACACAAAAGTTATTCACTAAAAGATAAAACAAACATCGAGTCGCTGTCAAAACAAGCGTACAGCAGTGAGGGAAACAAAATATAAGGAAATTGAAGTGCTCAGAGTTTGGGAAAAACAAACTCACTGCAAAATGCACCAGGGAAAAGACGAGAGAATAGAAGGAAAGATAGAGAGGTTGACATAGAATTGAGGATGACCTGATACTGCGGACTGGAACTAGGAAGCTTAAGTAGAACCTGCAGGAATGCTGACTGATGGGTTCGAGTCAAGTGTCATTACCTATTGATCATTACATGACTTCATGATCAATATATTACCCTTGGTTTTGCAAAAAAGGCTTTTAAGCTTTCTAATCCAGGTTTCTACAGAAATTAAAAACCTCCTCTTTACTTCTTCGTCAGGAAAGTTTCACATTAAATCAGTTATTATTCGGTATATTTTTTACTGAATATTTATTTGATAAATGTTTCACTAGAATTCATCTTTCTGCCCACAAACTGTGCTGCTCATTTCCTTGGCCATTAAACAAGATCTGAAGCAGAAATATTACTGTAAGATGATCTGAGGCATTTCATTTTTAATTACAACCTAGAAGTGCTCAAGTACTTTTCCATGAAATCATAGTCCTTCAAAGAGTGCCCTGCAGAAGCTGCTTTTTCCTGAAATAAAAAAAAAAAGCCTCAGAAAAGGATTACCAGGTAGGAATCTGGCCTTGATCAGCAAAATTATACTGAGAAAGCATTGAGGAACAAAGACTGAGGTGTGTTTTTTTTTGAAGACCCCTGGAGAAACCTAGCCTTGTGAAAAGGTTGTGCGACGGGAAACAGTTGATCACAGACCTTTCTTTCATCCTTCTTCTCCTCTTTTCTTCTGTCCTGCAAATAAACAATAGCGGTAGGGTAATGAGACCCCCGGGTGTTCTGAGGACATGACATGAGAGGGAGACCTGGCCACACAGAAACACATAAAACAAGCGGCGATGAGGAGAAGCAAAGGACCAGCCACCTCATTAAAGAATCATAAATGATAGTGGCAACTGTTTCGTTTTTTCCTAACAACCGGTGGCCACACATCGAGATGGTCAGTTGGTGGAATGTTCTGATGCCATGTAGGAAACTTCTGCTCAGTGCAAAAGAAATATGGCATTTTACAAAGCAGGACGAGAAGTTTATGTGCAGTCGTAAGATAGTAGTGATGACCTGATGAAGCTTCATTTGCAGTGTTATATTATTGAGGTCAGTAGGTTATTCAGGAGAGACTACCACCTGGTGGACTGCGAACATAAGCACACTTTATTTATTACACTTTATTAAACCATCAAGACAAGGTTGTATATCTTGCAACCACTTGTTGACTATGCTATGCTCTTTAGACATTTCTACATGGGCTTGAATCTGAAGAACACAAATAATTCAGTATTGTACCGATGATCTTAAACTCTTCACCCATTGTATAATATATGACTGCACATGGCCTGCATTCTCATTTCATGGTTATTGTTTATCAACACTAGTAAGTTAATTTGCACTCCAGGGATGTTTATAAATAAATATATAAAAAAAAATTGAACCATTCATCTCTTGGATGTTTATTGATCAATATATCATAATTTACATTGAAATGTAAATAACAGTAATGAGCTCAATTGACCAGCAACTCACTACAAATGATTCTATACATATTAAAGATTTTAGATCTAAATAGCGATTAAGAACCAACTGAATATAGACATTGATGTTTCCGGAAAAGTGTACCGATATCGAGACAACGCATAAACTTTTACTTTCTCTATTTCGAGCTAACTCATTGATGGCTAACAAAAAGTCTCAAATAAAGTTGTAAGTTAGATGTTTAATATATTTGAAATGGCCCCCAGACATTATGTCTATGTAATAGGATGTCTTCATTCTCCCTTGGATAAAGATGAGCTTCTAGATTCTAGACATGATCGACTAGACAGAGGCCCTGGGGCAGACCCAGGATTTGCCAAAGAGTTTCTCTGTAGATCTGACTCAGTAATATCAGAGATGGTCCCCCAAAAAAACCTTGTATATTAAAATTTCCTCAAATGGTAAGTCTTAAGCTCAGACTGTTGCAGTGCATTGTTGGTAGGCCTGTGCGGTAGACTGGTTCGTACCGAAAACCTGTCTTTATTTTCTTTATCATATTTATCGAATTTTCCATATATCGCTATACCGTTAAATAAATAAAACAACATCTGGAACGTGCCCGGCGAGAAGTATTTCAGCGGGGGACCCATTTCACTGCTACACCCCAACAACACTTGTTGCTTCTGCGCAAGCAAGTTTTGAGCCTAGACCTGGTGAGAGCACTCAAAGCGAAGCGTCAGAGGAACTAATACCAAAAATAGGAGCCATGTCCGTGGTTTGGAAGTTCTTAATTCTTAGTTTTAAAAGGTCAGACGTGGACTGAAAAAATATCTTTTGCAAATGCTGTCGAGCAAAAGTGGTAGCCAGCGGTGGCATCACTAGCAATTTGCTTCACCACCTTAGCCAAAAACATATTTTAGAGTGCCAGGGGTTTTAGAGGACCCTCCACATCCACAGCTCAATCTGCAAGTAGGAGACGTCCGTTCAACATGTGTTCGCTAAAGTATGAAAAACATAGCAAGCAGTGGGTCGAGAGAACGAACGCAAACATATTCCACCTCTTCAAGGATATGGTTCCTGTAAATACCGTAGATGATAATGATCGTTAACTACACTGAATATGCAAACTAAGTTCAATAAAATGTTCTATTTTGACTGCAACCATAATCGTTCTCATCTTTAACTTAGTTACTGCCATACTTTTAAGGGGTCACCTGTGTCTGAACATGAAAAAAAACAAACATGATACAGTCCTTATGACAGTATAGTGGGTTGTTTAAAGCAATCTACAGCAGTAATTATTTTATTATTAGCAGAAAATGTGTGTAAGATACCGTCAAATACCATAAAACCCATATAATAAAAAAAGAACGTTATACCGTAATTGTGGGTATTATATATTAATAGTGATGAAGCTTCATGAAGCAGTGTCGTGTTGTTTAGAGGTCAGTAGGTGGCGCCATCAGTTAAAAAAAAGGTGTGATGTTTCATTAGAACTGTTGTGCAAAACAAAGGTAAATAATGGAGAGACTGCCATCTAGTGGACTCTGAAAATAATGACACTGCTTCAAGAAGCTTCATCAGACCATCACTATTTATTAGTATAGCTTGAGGTGTGACATGCCTGACCTCATCACACGCTTTAAATATGTGTTTATTTTTCACAGATTAATAAACGTTATGCTAATTTATATGATATTTATTTCAATAACTCCAAAAACGTTCAGAAATCTCCAATAGAACCGGTCCTTATGTGGGTCTCGAATGTCAGGCTTGGAAACTGTTTCAGCGACCAGATAATGTCAACACCTTGGCTGGAGTCTTGGGTCAAACTTCTCAGAGTGAACGTGGGTGTTGGAGAGTGGACGTGACTGGAACTGTGTAGCACCTGAACACAGCATTAGCCTTGGCAAACAAGAGTGTGCATTAATCAAGCTGCGCTCCTGTTTCATTGCCCTGTCAGGTTTTAGCCTCAGCACAGGTCAGCAGGAGCGATTCCTTTTCACCTGAGCTCCTGCATGTTTAATCCATTCAGCGTCCTCCGTTTCTTTTTTTTGCACTCTGCTTTTGTCCAGCTTAGCTCCGAGTTTACCCTCGTCATTCTTGCCTCAGTATCGATCCTCTCCTCATGATCCACTTCTTTTCTCTTCCTCCCAACTATGAATCCCTCCACAACTCAACCTTTCACTCGTGTCTTTTCCCTCTATTCTCACTCGTCTCCTCACCTCCCTGCAGATACGGAGTTTACCCAGGGATTAGTCCGGCTTTGTGATCGGCGGGGAAGGAAGGAACTAATCAGACTCTTATTTATCGTGGAGAAAGGCAACCTGAGCTCGACCCATGCGCAGACACACACACGCACACACTTGTGGCGAGTGGACGAGCGAGAGTGAAACTGACCTGAGGAACATTCCCTCATGCTCGTGTGGGAACACACGCTAGCCAGATGTAATCAGACGCCCGCCTGACTCAGCCAAAGAGCCAAGCAAGAGTGTTCGCTCCCGGTCTCCGCGTACCTCCACAATGCTTTGCTTCTCCACTCCGGCCTCTTTCCCAAAGGCAGACGTGTTTGTGATTGGCCCGGGCCGACTTGTTGGATACGGATCCCTGTTTTTCCTTCATCAGCGACGGCTGTGATTTGACGAATGCTGTTCCCCCTGCTGTCGACAGGCAGACGAGGTCATGGCAGGGATTGGAGGCAGCTGCTCCGTTTATCCGCTGGTGTGCGTCGCTCTCTGACCGCTTTTTTTGTCTGTGTTTTCATGCATTTGCATAGTGATGGTTTCATCGACCATTCCAAACCCACTTTCTCACATAAAAACTAACCGGGCCTTTTCTCAGTGATGTCGCTAAATAGATTTACTGTAGCGCTCAATGGAAAGTCTTGATTTCCTTTTTATGAGACTTCCACTTCTCACAGGGGGAAACCTGGTACTTTCCATCAATGTTTTATAACTGATAACTCTTCCAGATACTCGAAGACAGAAGCTCCAGCAAACAGTAGCAGAGCAGTTTGTTAAAGATACCTTTCATTCCTAACACATTACTCACTAAATATATAAGTTAGTTTCCATATTAATGTGAAAAAAAGGTCTGGAAAACCTTAATACCTGTGTCATTCCCCAAAACTGTTCATGATTGTGATTAAAATACTCTTAGTATTCCTAATTTTCGTTTTAATTTAATTGTTAAACTACCCTTGATTCTATATCAATATTTTACATGTTTTTTTAATTTAATATTTTTTTTAAAATAAAAGTGCTTTTTCTTTCTTTCTTTCTTTCTTTCTTTCTTTCTTTCTTTCTTTCTTTCTTTTTTTCTTTCTTTCTTTCTTTCTTTCTTTCTTTCTTTCTTTCTTTCTTTCTTTCTTTCTTTCTTTCTTTCTTTCTTCAGTTTCAGTTTCAGTTTCAGTTTATTTATTTCAAAGGACAATGTGCAGTTACATTAATAATATGGCTGCACCAGATTTAGCACAATGCTACTTTCCATCTGTAGTACTCAACAAAGATGCAGACATAATGCAACACAGTACAATCTAATAATGTCATCTGATGGCTGAATACCCGTCTGGTACTATTAGTGTGAGCAGGACTGGTGGTCTAAAAGCCAGGTGGTCTTTAAATCAGAATTGATCGCTGGTTCACCGTTTTACAAAACACCCCTTTGTGCTAATATGTACAGGCTTTTAATAAAAAAAGATATTGCTTGTAAATTGACATCATAGACTTTGCAAATTCCCTTGAAACCTTGCAGGAGCTAGGGTCTCAAGTAGGGATGGTCTGATGAAGATTCATGAAGCTGTGTCATTACTTTCATAGAGTCCACTAGATGGCAGTTCCTCCACTATTTTCCTTCATTTTGAACAACTGTTCTAATGAAACATCACATCATTTTTAAAGGGATGGCTCCACCTACTGACCTCTTAACAACACGACACTGCTTCATGATGCTTCATTAGCCCATCACTAGTCTCATGCAGGCAAATTCCTGCAGAATTTGATTTGATTTTCTTGCTCTTTTTGGTAGCTGTGGTAGACAGGGTCTGTAAAGCATATTTCTAATACACAATATGTAAAAAAAAACCTTGCAATTACATGTTTGTTTTTTAGAAATGGAAAAGCAGCACAAATGAGTTCTTATCATTTCTGCCCCTTATTCATACTTGTATTTTTCAGAAGACAACAGATGTACTTTGACTTTATACCTCTTTCATTTTACTTATTTCTTTTTCTTGCATCTAAGTATGTTAACATTAAAACATTAATATTAAACTTAATGATTCATTGTGTCTCAAGATAAGTTATATACAAAATTGGTACAAACAAATAAACCAGGTTCATGTATTGTATATTATTTATATTTGTAATTTCCCAAATTAATTTGACCAATTAAACTATTTATTGAATTTACACAAATTATCGCCCTTTTGTTGTTGTCAATATAATCTAATCTGCATTATTTTGACCCTTAACTGCACTGCACTTTCTGTGGTCTTTCATGAAGGATGTTATGATGGTCCAAGGGTGATCCTGAGGGCAGCAAAATCATCTGGCTTACCGAAACAAGCCTTTGACACTTAAGTATTTGTTCCCAGAAGAAAGTATTTCAGTGATTATCTGTCTGTCTGCCGCAGTGACCGAAACAGAAATCATGACTTAATAAGAAAACAGCCTCAAATCGAGTCACTGATAAAAAGTCATGTGACTGTGAGGAACACTTTCTATCTATCCTTACTGTTACTGGTGAAGTATATGTTCTTTTGATTCGATTATAGTTAAATATAAAGGCTGTTTGAATGCAAATCTGAGAATGACCTTAATTTAACCTTTAAGATGTTAACATGCAGCACTGGAAAAACGATGAGAGTATTTAGCTGACAGTCTTATGACTCGTCCAGGGATCCAATTGAGATGCAATCATGCTGGGCAATGTGACTGCATATCAGTTCATCATCTCCTCCAAGGGAAGACTGTGGACAGCCGACGAAAGAAAAAAGATATTGGATGAATGAAGCACTGTTTTTTTTTTTACAGGCTGCATGATTCATAGGTTGTATGAGTTGCTTTTCCCATTCGTATGGTCCCTCAATTCACATTTTGTTTTTTCGAAATTATGACATGTCAGTTTGACATTGGCTTCCGCCACACTGCGGAATGAAAACATGAAACAGAGTGTGTTCACACGAGCCAGATGGGTTTAATGTTTGCCACTGGAAAGTGTGGCATCATGACATTTGTGCTAATATAAAAAGGGCGACGGCTCAGTTAGTGGTGCAGCGAGCAGATGAACAGCTGGAGCCAAACATGTGCAAACAGGACGATCGACAGAATCAACAAATGTTTGTATCCAGTGGAATTTGGACATTTAAGCCTTTTTTTTTTTCAATCCTGTTCCGAAAAAAAATCCTTTTATGAAGGAGATTTCTGTCCAGCTGCTGTGCCCCGCTCCAATTATCGTCATCATTAGTTGCCGGGAAACATTTTATAAGCAGGTTGGATTTGCCAGTGACTGACCCACGGCTTTTCCGAGCCAAGACACTAAAACGGAAAACCCTTGTGCATTGAATGTCCCTGGCACATATTTGTCACAGGTCTGCTAATTAGTGAGGGTGACGTGTCCATAAAGACGTGGGCACCCAATGCTGTAAAAAGCCACATCACAGAGACGGAGCCTGGAAAGACGTGTTGTTGCTGTGAGTTTCTCGCTGATTTATGACCTTGAGAGGAAATAGAGTTCCCTGGTCCACCTCAGAGCGCACAAACTAATGAGCCAACTGCATTATTTATTATTGAAACAGCAAGGCCCAGAACAAAAGCTAAAGGTATAAATATTGAGAAACTCCAAACTTAGTAGAACAATGCCTTGGACTTTTAACTCTCACCTGGACGACCATGAAACTATTTTACAGCTCAGAGACTTAATGATCAAAAACCTCGATATAATTTAAGGTGTTATTCGCTTTCAAATCGTTTTTGTGCTTGTTCTTTTCTCAACAAATTGTGATAGAACTATAGATGTGAGCCATAAACCCTGAAGCTGTTGGTTGTTCTGTTTCTTCGAAAATGTAAATGTATTATTCAGGAATCACACACAAGAAGAAGATGGCAGTTTTGATGGAGACAGAAGTATTTGACATTGTTAGCTGTCAACAAAAGTGTTCGGCAGTAAGAAAATCAAGCAAATAGAAGATTCTAGTAAAGCTGATTGCACCAATGAAAAAACATGAGAACAATCAAGGAACAATAATGGCACAACTTTATTAGTATAGGAATTTACATCTGACACTGCGGACTGGAACCAGGATTCTTAGGTAGCAACTGGTAAGGGGTGTCGATTTTAGATTGGTTCCAGCTAGTGATCCTTAAACTGTCAAAGAAAAGGTTGTTATTTCCAGCCAAGGTGTTAGAACAGTGTACCTGAAAAAAGCATTCATTATATTCTTTACCGCTCAATCTCTTATGCCAGTTTCATAGGGGGCGAAACATGGCACACAAAGACACAGCCATTTAAACAATCAATTTCCCCAAGTTCCCAATCAACCTATGTATGTTTTTGGACTGTGGGAGAAAACCGGAGTGACCGGAGTAAACAAACAACACGGAGAGAACATACAAACTCCACATAGAAAGGAACCGGCAACTATCTTGCTGTGAGGTCATGGCGTTAACCGCTGTGATACCAGGTGCCCCCAAAATAAGAAAAATACTATTTTCATTTTTTATTGTACCTTAGAAATGCCAGAGGATTAGAGGTCACTAATAAAGCATCTAGATTTCTACTACACTAGTCAGGCCTTAATGTTGTAATGCAATGCTTTCGCAAATAGAACAACAACAACAACAAGAAAACCAGAGGTAAAAGTAAATTTTGAAATTTTGTTGTGGTCCTTTTGTCAAGGCAGAGTGATCGTGGATCACGCTTGAATCCAAATTGCAGATGACATTTCTGAATGTCAACTGGTTTTCTGTCACAAGGACATAAGACAAGACAAGAAAGTTAATTCCACTCACAAAAGAAGGAAGGAAGCCTTGAGGAGAAGACAGGAATTAATGAAGCTTCTGAAGATTTGACATACAAAGACCTTGATGGCTAAACAATCTTAACATCGACTGATAACATTTTAAACTTCATCTTAAGGCTGTTTACAGTTGTTCCTATTTCCCCCTGAACACACAACATTTGATTCTGGGTATTTTTATTTCCGCCCACAGTCATGTTACGAGAACTTCCAATGCACCGATGATCCAACTACTCATGCTTAATGGTGCCTCATTCTGAATTAATATGAAGAAAAACTCTCAGTATTACAAAGAGGATTTTTTCGGATTTATTACATTTTAAAATACGTGAGCTTTTTGTGTTAAATTAAACAATTTCACATGATCAAAATACATGTAATATATATGCAATAATTAATACTAATATATGTAGTATAACTACATCTCCATATAGTACATAGTTAATTAAGTATTCTATCTTATTCCTGTTCACTACTTTAAGATAATTTTCTGATATATTTTATAAACTACTCATAAACTGCACATATTTGTGTTTTCTTTCAATAATGTTCCACATCTTTCTTATACATCCATGCTTTTGTTTTTAGTTAATAACAGTTTATATAGCAAAAAAAAAACACCAAAAAATTATAACTTTAGAGCTTGATTTGCCTTCAGAATAAAATACCTATGAAGTTGTACATACAAGCTACTTGGCTATTACATGTTACACCTGTTTTGACAGTTTATTTGATTGATATGGTTGTTTCCTTCACTGGAATCGAAGTCGAAGAATATTGGCAGGCCTTGCGCTTTTTAATTTTAGAATGAAAGAGATTGTCGCTTATCTTGATCCTCAGCGCGCCGCCATGCTAGCTGTGAGAACCAGAGGAAGCGATTAGATCTTAATTGTCCCACATTATTGTCAGATGGCATCCAGAGAGTCAAGGAGTGACACCACTGTGTCTTATGATGATAAATAACTTCTCTGAGAGTCAAGTCAGTGTGTGCGATTTATGCAGCTTCCGAAATGGAGCTGAGATGATCAATTCTTTGACATACAGTACAATGTATAGCTTCTGCTAACATCTCATTGATGGGCAAATGAAGCTTCATGAAGCTCTTGGTCTTAAAATCTTTAAATGTTTGAATAAAATAGCTGTTCGAAGCAAAACAGGAGGAAGTTGCATCTACTGGACTCTGTGGTGTTGTTGAATTTCTGATTTTTGGTCATATTTTATCGCTGTTTACTCTTCCCAAAATTAAAATTTAGATGGTAAATCTCTCACTTTAATTGGAGCTTTTTCTTTTTGACAAGATTCAACGCTTGTAGCCGAAACAAGCAACGTGACAAGCCAACCTTGGTGACAAAATTGATTATAAAACTGCTAGAAAAAAAAAATAATAATCAAAAAATAAATGTCGGAAAAGGTATAAAGGGTATGTTATGCTTGATTCATGCTGGTTAGCAAAAATAATGAATAGAAAAGCTTCGCACTTTAATCCGAAGCATCATATAACCCTGAAAGATTTTCCTCTGTAATTATTATGAAAACAAATTATCCTAAATACATCTTGAAGATCATTTTTTCTTTTGCATGATCAACGAATGATTATTAGATTCGGTTGATGTTGCACAACAATCCTGGTCCCATCCCCGAGTGCTCGTCTCTCTGTCTCCCTCCCACTTGACTTGGACCAGACGACAACAACATTTTAATTTACCGTACTTACGGTGATAACCTACTCCCCATTCACCTTCGAAAATATTCATTAGACCTTTTTATCTCTTGGAAACACATTTTTTCAAGCTGTTCGCATTAGTCAGCGTGCGACCAAAATGAAATTTTGCAAACACTGACTTATCAGTGTCTGTCACAGCACGGAAACCACATTTTGTAATTTTGTCAGGGTTTTAAATATTCATGTATCATATTGAAACTACACGTCATTTTTAAAACAACATTGTATTCAAACACACATTTTTTTGACACAATACTAAATGATGATATACAATAATGATGTAGATGGATAAATGCTTTATTTAACGTGTCAGTAGTCTCATTAGTGGTTGCCAAGGATTAAGCCGGTCAACCTCATCTCCTAACCAACCAGGCTGACCTGGTCTCAAGTATTTTCTTTCCTACGCGTCCTGGATTTGAGTCTTTGATGACTGAGCTGCCTTATCTTATTTAATGACTTATCCAACTTTAACATTTTGATATTGCTGTTATGGGCTGATGAAGCTTCATAAATCACTGTCATGTTTTGGCAGGTCAGCAGAGGGCGCCCTCAGTATCATGTAAGGTTTCAATAAATACGAAGATAATACAAGATAGAAAACTTTCTTTTTTTTCTAATAATCTGTAAATACAGTTTATATAAAAAATAGTAGGCGTGTCTGCTATGTACTAGAACAAATTATCAGGTCAAGGTAAATACAGAAAATAAAAACACATCAGATTTTGATTACATTTTCAACCACATCCACACAACAATGGCAAGATTGGTAGTTATACTATAATATTGGTTGTATTTTACTAACATATTTATATATTTTTTATTGGCTTGATTAGGTTTGGTTATATGTTAATTCATTATTCTTCTGTAAGTCTCTTAAGATAACACATTTATTCTTTTTAAATGATTAAATTATAATTATTTTAAAAGCATTGTCCTTCTTTATTTTTGCCTAACTGGCGCCTCACAACAGTCGCAATATGTAATAAGTGAACTGTAGGAAATGTAACTGCCGACCCCAACCCCCGAGGCCTGAAAACAAATATGTTTGAGGTACCGTAAAAGAGTAACAATATGTTTCAGACAATGTAAGTGTTTGTGGTGTTGTTTATGGTGGTGCCTTTCTGACTCGTGCTTCAGAGATACTGTTTCTACTTCAAACGTTAATGTGAATCAATTGAACACAGTCTGTGCAAAGGTGTTCTTGATAGTCTTGAGAAAATAAAATTAACTCAGATGTAAGTCTTCCAAGAAATAGAAACAGTTTTCTAGAAGCTCAATTGGCTTCTCAGTTATCGAACACAATCTTTTGTAGTTCCTGTTCCGAAATTTATTCCTGGAAAATTAAATAAAAGGTTTATTCAATTTTTTTTTTTGTTTGATTCTCTGATGTAGCAGAAGTTGGTGGAAACCCAAAGATGAGGAAAGAAAAATGATTGTTTTTCTTGTCAAGCTGCAGCTCATTTCAGATGTTTTAAGGTCAATCAACGTGTATTGCACTGCAATGGATCATCCGCCTGTAATTCACATCACCACCATAGCTCTAATAAAAGAATATTACAAGGCCTCCCTTGTGTTGTTTCTTGGTCCATGTTATTATTGGTCCTCCACCACTGCATATGTGTTTCTGGAAGTCAAAGAGGTCGGCCATCTTGACCCAGAGACAACACAATGGATACTACAAACACATTTGTTTTGCGGCCTCAGGGTCACCTTGACCCAGTGATAGTCCAAAGGCTCTCCTGGATGACTCAGCGTCTCTTCATAATGCAAATGAAATCCTAATCTTGGCCCACCAAAATAATTACATTTTTAACTATTTTAAATATCTATTGGCCTGTTTTCTTCAAATTAAAGTAATGATAGCCACAGCTCGTCTTTACAAGATCCTTCAACGAACCAACTCTATTGTTTACATTGGTTGAACCGCTCGTCCTGATGGTTGAAATGCATTACCTCGAGCACACCAGCACAACAAGGCAAGCTCTGTTACCTGCAATTACCATAGCAAAAAATGAGGCTGACAGATTTTTGGATGCTACACTGGTATCATAGCTCACTGTTCTACATGATTGGGAAGAGTAGAAAGAGCCAAGTTTAACATGAATAAATAATACAATTGTTTCACCCTGACAATGTGCTGAAAAAGTGATGGCGGCGTCTGTGCAGCTCTCTGGAAGAAACACTTTGATAAGGCTCCAAAAATATTGGACACATACCTGGCTAGGCCTTGTAATATTCTTTTATTAGAGCTAGGGTGGTGATGTGAATTACAGACGGATGATCCATTGCAGTGCAATACAGGTTGATTGACCTTAAAACATCTGAAATGAGCTGGAGCTTGACAAGAAAAACAATCATTTTTCTTTCCTCATCTTTGGGTTTCCACCAACTTCTGCTACATCAGAGAATCAAACAAAAAAAAAAACTTGAATAAACCTATTATTTAATTTTCCAGGAATAAATGTCAAAGCAGGAACTACAAAAGATTTTTTTTTACTAGTTTTGTTCGTTAACTGAGAGGCCAATTGAGCTTCCATAAAACTGTTTCTATTTCTTGGAAGACTTACATCTGAGTTAATTTTATTTTCTCAAGACTATCAAGAACATCTTTGCCCTGACTGTGTTCAATTGATTCACATTAACATTTGAAGTAGAAACAGTATCTCTGAAGCAGGAGTCAGAAAGGCACCACCATGAACAACACCACAAACAGTTACATTGTCTGAAACATTTTGTTACTCTTTTACGGTTGAATCTGTCAGGAGGCAGGAGTTCATCACACAAAAACAGGAAAGGATGCTCCTCTATGTTATCTCCAGTGCTATCTAAACACCCACAGGCCGACTGGAAACATGGGATGGATTGATAATCATCAGGGAGTGTTGCCACACAATCAAACCATTAATGGCAGATAGAAATTAGATGTTCTTGAACGTCAAGCAGAATCAACTTTTGAGATAACAAAAGGGTTAAAGAGAATACACTTGATTCCTAGTATTCAGAACCTCAAATAGGGTGGCAGGTTTTTTTCTGGCTCTTCTAAATAACTATTGAATTTAAATTAGAGTTCACTTTACATATTTAAAGCTCTTGAGGGCCACATAACATCACTGGGTGGGCGTCATTTGGCCTTGCATTCCAAATATGTTTGTTTTTTTAATGACAATAACCTTTTAGTTTTCACTACACACTTGCCTGTGAAATCGGATGAGTCGACCGCCTTGTCTTGTTTACGCCTCCGTTGATTAATCTGAATGTGCGATGCTGAGAAGCATGTATCGATTAACAAGTTGCTCCTTTGTCATAAGGGAATAACACACGGCTTATTGATTGAACCTCAAATCTCCCGTCTGCCAGCGGCTTCAGCGCGACGACGGGAAAAGACAGATGACGCTATTTTTTTTCTGATAATAATCAAGTTATTTGATAATCAATTGTGTTTTGCTATTTTCTCCCAGTGTGACCTTGTAATTCTTGAAAGCAGCAACAGCGAACAAAACCCCTGCCTGGAGAAAATCATGTGAATCAACCCTTAAATGGACGGATCCTGTACTTATGTATCCTTATTTGTCATACATTCTTAATCGTCAAAACATTTTTTTTATTCTAAAACAAATTGTACCATTTTTGAAAAGTCAGGTTACTTCTCAAAGCCTTTGACCAAGCACTATATATAGAATGTAGTGCTGGAAAATAAGCTATTAGATGGTTTAAAAGATGAATAGCTCAATAATATGTTGATTAACAACTACAATAATGTAAATAATGAAAAAAAAAATTGTTAAGAGGGATCGTTTCCTACCGAGGGACTTATATAACTTTAGTGAATGCCTCAAAATATAACAAATGAATATAATTACCCCTTTTCTGATATAACATTAAACCGCCAACATTCCTAAGCGACACTCATTAATCCTGATGGTTCTAATGGAAGCATTGTTACTTGGTTAGGGAACTGATTGGCAAATTGACAGTTTGTTTCTAGTAGGTGGAACCAGTGACAACAGAGCTTGCAGCCTTCCTGAAGTTTGTCCGAGTGGTTAGAGGGGGAGATTTAAATGGGAGCAGAGGGAATGGCATTGGCACTAGCTTGGTGGCAGCTCCTATTTAATAGGCAGTCTAGTTTTAAAATAAAATGAAAATGACAGCAAGACTTTAGTAGTAGTATCATTTAAAAATAAAATGTAAATTTAAAGTAATTCCTGTATCAGTTTGCAGTTCAGTGTTAGTCTTAAGGACCAGATAAATACAGGCCACACTTTTTAACTCTGCTCTTTGTTAAAAAAAAAAAAGTATTCTTCAAGGGAACTACAAATTATGTTTCCTATTGTTACCATTATCTTGGATCGCCAACAATACAACACATGAAGGTTATACAACCCAAATGACAAATGTTCTTTCAGAGGATGTGTATTATGTGACTGCTTTTTGTTTTTGAGAATTATAACCATTAAAAGGCTCTAAGGGTTTATTTAAATTTCTGAAAACCATCATAAATCATTGTGTTCTTTCACACAAACGTCTGTCCAAAGCGAACAAATTAGTCCACATGTGACTTGTGAATATTATGACATCTGGAATATCATAAATTGTGACAATCTCTGGTGTTTTATGAAAATGGTGTATTTATCTTTGCAAGTACTTAATACTGGAAGAGTCTTCTAGCCCCAACAGCTGGGCCGAGACTCCAGGAATAAGTTGTTCATACAAATAGGGCACATATGCTAATGCCGGCGCTAATTGTCTGGCCGACAGGGTGAGCGAGTGCGGACGTGTGCGAGTGTGACTCCACTCACGCAGCCGGAGAGCTTTCAAGCAGCCTTCATTACACATGTGGAGTCAACAGAGCTGATGGTGCCGGGCTTTCATTAATACAGATGACAAATTTGTCTTTACATCTCTGCCAATTTCAGCATATTTGAAACTCCTCTGCTATGCATGCCGGATGTGATGAATATATTGACATTTTAACACTAATGCGCTCAGTGAATACTGTGACTATGAATAAACAAGTGAGCCAATAGCTTTCATCAGCAGCACTAAACTACCGCTATTACAGTGCAGAGCACCACCCAGGGCATTACAGAGTTTTTAAAAATTATTGCTCTGTCAGCTGGTGCTCTGTGGAGCTACACTAATAAATAAACACGCCAAATAAGGACATTAAAGGTTGTAAAGTTGCTTCATTTACTTTGATGATGGCGATCGCTCTGGTTGTCTTCTTCCAGACTGCAATTTCTAACCGTTTTCTTTTTCTATAGCAGTTGTTGTAATAATATTGCTTTGCATTTAAAGCAGCACTGCGTGGTTCGAGTAGAATGTTAATAAGTATAGAAGGTCGACTCCTTGACTTGACTGATAAAGACTAGAAGTAACACTGTACTAAAGTATATGATACATGAATGTACATTGTCATAGTTTGTACATGTACAAGAAAGATTCTGGCAGCCTTACAACATGAGCCTGATTCAAAAAGTAGGATGTCCGATAAGTTCAGTATCTATTGTATCAAGTAAGTAAGTAAGTAAGTAATATTTATTTATATAGCGCTTTTCCAGACCAGGGTCACAAAGCGAATTACTTTCTTTTGTTTTTATTTTTGCATTTAGACTCTGATCAGAAGAGATGGATTGATGAAGCTTCATGAAGCACTGTCCTTATTGTGTCCTGTCCCTATTGTCACTAGATCAGTGATCAGCACAGAAAACAAAATTATTACTGCCTAAAATAATGTTTCATTTACAAAAATAAAATGGATTTTCTCTGACGTAACACTAGCATGTGACTCTTCACTAGTAGCAGCAAAGAGTCCTCGTTCAATATAAATAATGCTAAAAGCTAGGAGACACACACATGAAGAACAACATCGTCGGCAAACAATCAAACATACATCATTGCAAATGCAGTAACATCTTGTTGTTGATGATTCATTGGTGAAAGTTGGTTTTCATACAAAATGTCAAAGGAAAGTACAAAGAAATTGTCGTTTTTTTGCAGATCTTGCGTTTGTAATTCACCTTTTTGTATCTGAACATCTTGTCCGTGATTATAATCCTGACATGAAATAGGTCCGTGGTATTAAATATTCATCACTTTTCAAACATAGAGCGCCACCTGCTGACCTTTGACACATCTGTATAAACCAGCATTAGCCCTTAATTTATACTTTAGGCTTTTTTGAACTCCTTGAATTGTATAACGTTTGCTCATCTTGTAATGTTCTTGGCATTGCCACATATTTTTTCTATATTTATTAAATAATAATATTAAATTAAATATTTATATATTTATATCCATCCGTCCGTCCGTCCGTCTATCTATCTTGATGTATTTTCCCTTAGAAAATAAATTCTCTCAATCGAGAAAATCTTTTAGCATAAAGCCCCTTTAAATTATGTTGTTACATCTTGTTTTCATGTTATTTCTTCTGCCCTAATATCCCAGAGTCTGTTATTGGCAAATACGTACACACTGCGACAAATGGTTTGTGTGTTTGAAGATTTACAACGATATAAATCTTTCCACATGTGAATTCTTTATACAAACGATGTAGACACAGTTGATCACACACAGGGGAAGTTGTGAACACACCTACATTCCACACACAGCACAGATTTGGAAATGTTCCTCCATGTCTCTGCCCCACATCTTGTTTTTCACCGCGATATGATTTAACTCACTCAGGATCAGGAAAAAAATATGAATTGCATCAATTTTCCATAAACACAAGAAAATAACTGTTAAAAAAACAATAACAACCTCAGTGTAAATGTATTTAGATTTAAATATATATATATATATATATATATATATATATATATATATATATATCATGGTTTTTAAGTTAAAAAGACATTTATTGAATGGACATAATTGCATAATCTAGACTCAAGCTATCCTATGAAATACATAGAAAAATGTGATAAAAATAGAAAAGAAAATGGATGAACAGAATAAGTAAGAGATTCTAATGAAAAAAAAAGTTCTTATTACTTATTTATTAATTATCTTTACGAAATACATGCGTTACACAGTGATATACAGTAAAAACTTAACCAATGAATATAGATCTACGAATTCCCCACTGTGGGAAGAAACTGCAAATGTCAATATTCATATAACATTGATTTAAAATGATTTAAGTCATAGCAATTAAGCTTTTTTTTAAATTCCCTGCCACTGTACAATAATAACTTAAGTTAAGATGATAAAATAAAATGAGCAACCAATTGCTTTTTTTTACGTTGTTAAGTAAACTTCTTCAACATCTCTCCTCTTGTGGGTTTTTACACCAACACGTCTTCATTTCATAACACAATTGACTGCAATGGCCTCAGCAAAGACAAAACCCAGGTGGGCCGCGAAGGTATTGCAAGTGGGCCGTAAAATCGTATAAAAAAATGGTACAATGTTTTTGTGGTAGGGTGGATGTAATTATATAAAAAAAAATACACATAATAATGTTTTAAATGTTAAAACTTGTTTTGACATTTAAAAGGATATTAAACATATTCAAATATTCTTTTCATTATATTATTTTTTCTTTGAGTATTATACATGTAAAAAGAAAGGACACCGCATTATAATGCCTTCGTATAAGGTTTTTTGAGACTTAAAAGTGGGCTCCTGAGATGGAAAAGGTTGGGGACCACTGCCTTAGACATATTAAGTCATTAAACATGACAATCGTCTCACGTTACACAAGTTTCCATTTATTACCACCACACTGAAGTAATTATTTGGGTGAAGCCATGACAGTAGAGGGTACAGTGACCCGCCACGTCTGCTTGGCTTCCAGACCACCAGCCCTTCAGCCAGAGCAGCTGATCAAAGCAGGAACCTTCTTGGCAGCGAGCGGCTTCCTGGGTTCACATTTCTAGTTTGCCAAACTGCTTGTAATTATCAGGTCTGCCTGCAGGATAAAGGAAAGGCTGAGATGCAGAATGATCAGATGTTGGCCGGATCACAGATTGAATGTGACCACGCACTTAAAAAAAGACTTGCATGTTTGTTTTATTATTCTACGCTGACGTACTTGAGCACACATTCCCTCACAGAGGAAATCAGAGAGCCTTGTATAGCGAGATCTCCACCCAGACCACACAGATCTCGGTCCCTGGAGGCCCGGCCCGGGCCGCCCTCGCAGGCTGTTGGGCCGCCGCAGAGCATTGTCAGGGGTCAGAGTTGAAGCAGTGCTGTGTTCCTGGCAACAGAGGCCACAATGACTGGCAGTGAGGAAACAGCAGAAGGCCAGACTCCATCCATGACACTTCAGGGACTGTCAGGGTCGTGACCGGAATCTAGACTGGCTCCATTGGACATCAATGAACGAGTGTAACCTTACTGTGTCCCTTCTTCATGACTATTACAAACAAACTAAAATATATATTCTGCCCCAGTGGAGAATGTAAAACACATATAAACTATTAATATGATATTTATTCACGTTTATTCACAGCAAATTAGCCACGTATTAACCATTATTTAGTACTAACTCACACCATGTTAGTTTGGACTATATTCTACCCTCTTAATAACATGAAAATAACACATTGAGAAATGCAATTCACTATCAATAATACGGTTTCTTTCAAATTAAAATTAACCCAAGATATACAATTATTTATAGCTTTCGATTAGTCAAAGATCATTCTTTGTTTGTGTTCCCTATTCTAAAGTGACAGCACCTATTCCACAATTATTTGATAGTAATAACATCCAAAAGACAATCATTAAAACAAGTATTAACAGCATCGAAATATCTGTACATATTCACAATTACACATTCTTAATTTTGAGTAATAAGGATGGTTTTAATACTTGTATATTTTAGCTTTTTTCCATTAAGAAAAAAGCATTACTAGTGAATCACTTCTCTCATGGTACTTACACACAAATGGGAAACATAGGGAGAAGCTAGTTTTCACCAAAGTTAATCTTTAATTACTTTTATTCTCTGTTAATAAGTAGTAATTAAGGTGTTCTTAAGTGTGAACTCATAATTATCATGTTATTAAGGGTAGACTGAATTTATTTTATTAATAAATAAGTAGTTAATTAATAGTTGATATGTGTAACCCATTTAAAAGTGTAATTATTAATTTAAAGATGGTAAGGCTTAAACATATCAACAGGTCACACAAACATAGATTGATTTAGTTGTTTAATTCGAGCCAACCATCATAAAAAAATATTTGTCATTTAACTTCAAAATGTTGCTGTTGATTGCTTGGCACTAGGAAAATAAGATTGAGAAACTTTTAAGAGAAATAAACTGTGAGCAACAACTGCCTTGCTGTGATGAAAAATGAAATCTTTAAAACGTACCAGAGAACCATATAATCTTTGAATTCCTTATCTTTCAATGATTCTCGTGGGTCTCAAGTAAGAATATCTATCAGTAATTCTTATCTGAAAAAACAACCCCCACACTTTGAATTTGTCAAGCAATAGATGTTGACCTTTACAGCTTGAAATTATTAAACTCATACAGTTCTTTCTGAGTTAAAACCTTGAAAAAAAATCCAGATCTTTAACTGTATTCATAAAATCATCAGCTTCCACTTGAATTCTTAAATCGTTGCACCAATCTTTGTTGGGTATGTCTTAAAAGAAAGAGTATATGTTTCTTTTAAGAAAGTATATATTTTTTCCATGTACTTTAATTCTCTGTGTTTGTGTTTTTGCGCTGGATGGACAGACTTTTTTTCCCCCAGTGATCAATGTTAGAGTGAGGAAGCTTGTGTGTTTTTATTAATGGTCATGCAAATATAATACATAAATATAAAGAAACATATGCCGTGAAAGTAATACAAAACCATAGTCCCTCATAAAATATTAAAATCTACTCACAAGCAGCGGACGATTTCTTATTTATAACTTATTTTTTTATAAATATTATTTCTTCCATTTTTAAGTGAACCTAATGTGTTGATTACATTTTTCTAGGACCTCTATTATACTCATCAGTATGTTTCTTTCTGCTCAAAACTCTCATTTAATAAAGATATTTACATTACAAAATACGCTTAAGCCCCGCCCACTTCAAATGCGCTGTTTTCGCTGAGAACAAGTCCCATCCAAGCAACCACGCCCACTCTGCTCTGATTGTTCACAAAACACAAGTTGCATTCCAGGACTCAAGTAAATTTCCAACTCACCCCTAAAACTCCCATTTTGTACATTAAAAACAAATAATAAAAATAAGGTTTGCTGCTTAATGTGCACATTACAAAAACACCTAAAGGCAGAAGTAACTCTCACCATGTTTACATAAATATTTCTTTAGTTTCCAGTTAACATGTAGGTACTTCACTGATTTAGGGCTTCTAGGGGAGGACTTTTCATCAGTGTGATGTCAGAATGTATAATTTAAACCGTAATGTCTTTTAGCGAGGACTTTATTAAGTAATAACTTCAAAACGGAGCAACGTCATGATGAATGAACTACTGCATTTTAACATATGAATAGGTCAGGAGAGTTGGGTTTTCACATTAGATGTTCTTTAATAAACTGAGCCATTTATTAGCACCGTTTTACTGCCATTGCTCGCTTTAAGTGGTGTCATAATCTTGCTCTATAAATACCAAATTTGACATTCAGTTTTGGATTTCAATAACGTAATCATTAGTACAATCATTTGTTCATTAATAATAAAAATAAACCAATAAATATTTGATATCCTTCAACTGGCAAATACAAATGATTGTTACACATCTGGTCCGAAACAATGAATAATGAAAAGAACCGGCCATTAATATTAATACGATCTGTCTATCCCACTGGTTCGTTGTCAGGCTTCCCAGAATTGAATATCGGAATATTTTTAGCAATCATTGACACACATGCAAAGTAGCCCAAAAAAAAGTACATTCACACGCAGAATTTGAATCACATTAGAAGGGAGATTGAAATCTGTTCATTACGGTCTCGGTCACGTATTCACAGTGATGATAATGGGAGGTTGTTGAAACTGCAATGTAAATCGAATCATTTGGATGAATCCTGGAACATTTTATCCTTCAGGATTCACACTCGCAGCTGCAACACAAGGTCACGTAGTTCAAGCTTTCTTGCTTGAAAGGACATATTTTAACATGTTAGTCCAACTTAACATGGACTGGGGTCAGTGGGTAATCGACAGAATGTTCAGGGTACAACATAAATAAATCATTTGTTTCATCTGCATCCTTTATCCGACAACAGATCGTCGCTGCCCTACCTCCTCTTCGTGTTTATTTATGAGCCGAGCTCCACATGTTGAAGGTTGCAAAATCATGTAGAACAACTTAGCAGGATCGTCACTATATTCGGCATCTCTGATCACAGCGTCTTTCCCGGGGGAGTCGCACTTCCTGGCAGAACAACACTCGTTTTATTTCAGCGTTACTTTACTTCCTGCTGCAGAAAACACTCCATCTGTGCTGCTTGTCAGGTAACTGTGGCGACACATCTGCGACTGGTTTAGGTGCTGTGCAGCTGTGACCCCTGGTTTGATGTGCAAAAACAAAACATCTAATGTGGTGTTTGCCAGCTGCAGGCCTGCAGTGAGGCTCTGTGAAAAGGAAAAACGGGAACGCAATCGTGGAAGAGGCGCTTTGTGATCCCTGCTATTAGTTCTGACTGTCACTGGATAGCGAAAAAAAAAAAAAGTCATTCGTTTTGTACTCAGCCTGAACCATTTTCCTCTTGTTGAGATGGATGCTCGGACCACAAAAACAAATTCTCTCGCTGTTATGATGATAGTGAGTGGCGACTATAGTTTTATTCAATTTGTACATTTTAACATAAATATTCCCTATCCAAATTGAACCCAGATTGAATGAGTGACAACAGATTGTTTCCTCCCGTCCTGATAATAGCGTGGATATATTTTGTCGCTCTGGGTTAGAAAAGGAAATTGGACTGGACACATATTAGATAAAATGTCGAAGCAAATGTCCCCTTTTTTTTATTCCATTTTTCTTTTAAAATCCTTCAAGTCACTGCAATTGTTATTTCTTAAATGGACAAAAAAGAAATTAAATAAAACACAAAGTCCAAACCCAAGATACTATACATGAAACTTAAGTGGATGAATATAGGATGACAAAAATGACAGAAAATAGAGAAAAACTAATAGAAATATGTCCATGTAGATTCTCAATCATCCAGGTCATGGTTTATCTAAAGTTTTGAGGCAAATTACTGACTTTAGTTGCCTCAAAACTTTAAAAAAAATGAAAAAACTACATGAATTTTGAGGTTAGAGCAACAATGTATAACATTTTCACTTCATTATTTCTTCATGCTATTTCTATTTATTGATTTAAATTTGAACGACACAGACATTTTTATATGAAGTACTGACAGACTTCTGAACAACATATAACTAGACAAACATTTGCCAGTCTTTATCTTGTCTTGTATACAAATGTACACACAGAAAAAAAAAGTTACTTCCAGAAACACTATTTAAAAATATAGGGATTTGAATTATTGAAAAATTATTATTTTCATGAGTTACTGCATATTGTTTCGTCCTGTGCTGATACTATTTTTGATGGATGGCAACAGTTTGTAGATTATAAAAATAACAAATGACATGTTAAACCTAAAAGACATGTTGTGTTATTACTTTATCTGAAACACGTGAACCTGAGGCCAAAGAATGTGTCAGTTTGTAGTTTGCACATTTGTTTTGAATACACGGTGACGCCACATCACAGACACGGTCTGGGACTGACCTTGATGCATTGGCTTCCCACGGTGTTTGAAATGACTACTTGAGAGCTGATACGAAGGTGGCTGACAGGGAGTTGGATCCCAGTCTTGTGGAACCGACGTCGCAACGCAGCGCTCAGAATTCGCAGTTGCATGTGCTGCTGCTTGCGTTGGGGTTTTCAGTAAAGGGGGTGACGGGTGTCTGGGTTAGTTTAGACTAGCTCCCCTGTGGTGTCGGCGTCAGACTTCTACCAAACTTGCACACACACACACACACACACACACATCACTCAGTGAAACCCTAATACATATCATTATCTGTCCCTAATACTGAAAAGCTCTATGCTCTCTCTTACCATATACTTAACTATGAATGAAGTGTGAAGAAGAAATCCAGATAATAAGGAATTAAGCAGGCAAACCACAATTTCATTTTGCTGAAAGCGTCGATGGCCTTAACAGATTTTACACACAATTTCGCACAGCAGCATTCTCAGCTGGATATAAAACTAGTTACACCTAAGAGTTTTATATTACATGTGTGTATTAAAGCTGCCGATTTATAAATTACAAAATCTTGAACTGAGATTCTATATATACACGTGGCTTCTTTTGTTGTATTTATTTATTTTACATCAGAACAAACAAATAAATTTTCAATCCCTTGAAATGATCTCGTTGTCAACAAATATAGTCAACTGGACATTCATTTTTTACATTAAATTCTTCCTCTTCAACGTGACTTACAAAACTTTTCTACCCCTTCACGCACACTATCCCACACTGATGGGAGTAGACTGTGACACAGCACACCAGCTAAACTCTCAGGATCAACCGAGGCCAAGTGTCTGATACAACCACACAATGTTACCCAGAGCTAGGTTTGAATCCGCGGCTTATAAGGTCACAAGCCAAACACTTTACCATCTAAGATGAACACAAATTCCATCTCTAGTATTATGCGTCTCGAAATGGACCGAGTGTTTTCTTAAGAAGTATAATTATCATAAGTATCATCTAATGATTTTGATTTATGCCCATCCTGCTGTTGCAACCTTGTAACTAGTGATGGTCTGATGAAGCTTCATGAAGCAGTGTCATTTTTCAGAGTCCACTAGATGGCGGTCTCTGCTCTATTTTCCTCTGTTCATAAAAAAAATCACAGTGATGGTGCCACCTACTGACCTATAAACAACACGACACTGCTTCATGAAGCTTCACCAGCTCATCACACTTTATTGTCTGCCTACTGACATCATAAACCACGGATGGCATCACTCAAACCCATGCAGGAGCCAAGGTCTTAAGCGGATAATTCCCTTGCAATTTCATCTAACTTATTTTCCCTTTTTGGTAGTGAGATTGAGTCTGTTGGTGTACATGCTGGCTAATAGTAGACAATAGTAAAAGCTCATTCTGCCATGAAGTTTACCCCCTAGTAATAGGTTGGATTTCTCTTTTTTAAATATTTAATTCTCTAAAATCTGTATATTCTTAATGATATTATAATCCTTTAATTCCAAATAATAATCAAGCTTTGAAATAAATGTATGAATTTGTTCTCAAACAGCGTGCATCTTGTCACGGGGTTGGTAAAGGTATGAACAATATTTAATGGATAACATTTGTTCATTTAATTATATATATAGTGTATATATATGTTTTCTTTTATTCATAGTTGTTTTGGCAATGATTCTCTCTGACATGGAAAAAAAAAAGCAATAACAGAAACTTGGACCTGCTTTCTTGGATGAATCTTGGTGTGACAACTGATTTATGCAGTTTTAAACTTGCATAAAAACCTTTCTTGTGATCAGAGGAGGTAGACATGCTCCAAGGGTTCTTGACGACAGATTGTTTGTCTTCTATGATGTAACGTGTCTGCAGCTGCGTCAGCCATGTGACTCACCGTCTGCTGAAGAGCACATTGCAAATGGATGAAATTGAATGGGGGGGGGGTTTGGCGTGTGTCCAGTCGTAATGTTATGAAGCGTGACCTCTGACCTTCCTGTCCTGGACAAGGATTAAAGGTAGCTCATTAAGGGAGAAATGCAGACGGGAGCTTTCAAGCCAAAGTTTCCAGGCGTTCACAATAAGGGAGGTCACCGAAGTCTCAGCTCTCCGTCAGCATCCAGCAGCTAATTATTAAAAAAAAAAAGCCCGTCGTCGGCGTAACCACGTGTTCTTCTTTTCCTCTATATTTTAATCAAGAATGACCGCTAACATGTCCATAAATGGCTCGGGTCATCCTCTGGCAACCGTGATAAGTAGGTGAGATTCGAACAAGCTTGCTGGTCATGAACTCTGCAAACACTGTGATTTTGCTTCTTTAGTCACCAGCCTCCAATAATAACCCATGTGCAGCCTTTTGGACTTATTATATTTACTTTCTCCGCTCCCCAAATAAATTTCAGGGTCATGTCGCTTTCAATTAGATAGTGAGCAGATTTCCACGATCACCATGGAAACACATTTGATTTAATTCAAGACCTATTATTATGTTTGTTTGAAAAAAAAAAAAAAAAAGCAAAGGATTTGGTGTCATTTTGGTCACAAAGTACATGTTTTAGCTGAAATGGTTTTCTCTGGAGAATGTGAACTGTTATTGTGTATTACAGCTGTGTGTATTAGTGTGGGTCATTCTACAAACTGCTCAGAGCTAGTAGAGCTTTGAAAGGTCGGGTCAGGAAAATGTTTTTGCCAACTCAATTCTTCAGTCAGGGTAGTAGTTGCATTGTTGGTCTCTGTGTTTTTATAATGCCGGCGAGATGGGATGTGTTGTCAGGGTTACACACTCTCTTGTTGTCAGTGTGCTGCCACACTTCCCCTCTCAATATGTTTGAAATGTAGTATGTTATAAGTGAGCATTTGTGGTTCTGTATTTTTCTGTTGCAAAAATGACATTTTAAAAGATATTCATTTATTCATTCCGTAAGGTCACTCAGTACACGCTTTTTTTCTAAATCTTGTGGGTAATTCTATGAAACAAATGCTGGAAAATCAAATAAATGTATATGAAACTAATACTTAAAAACTAAACAAAACCAACATGATGCAATTTTTTCATTGTACAGTTAACAAATTTGACTTCTTTCTTACCTAAGCTATGTTTTCTAACTTCTTTGAAAATTTCTGGTTTAACACTTTCGGTAATACGTAAAATGACAGTTACAAGCTTTGTAGAATATGATAGGGAAGTTTATTATCATATTAGTATATTATATAAATAAACCCAACTCACAAATTCTAACTTACTTTGGTTCAAGATCCAAAGAACTAATCAGTTTTGTTTTATAAAATAAATTATGAATTTAAGAGCTTTAAGGAAACACTGTACAATGCTATATAAAGTGTGTATTCAGTAGATTCAAACATCTTTTCAGAATATAATATTGTGGTTTTTGTAAATTCAATTGATTATTTTACCACTTCACTTAAAGCTCCAAACGTCAGCCACTGATCATACCTTGTTATAAGTTTTCGTACATGATTATAAACCGCCATAATTTTTTTTCTAAAAAAAAATACATCTGATTAAGCTGATCATAATGTAAAATGCTCTATACCTACGTTATAATGTTCACTGAATGATTTGAAATGAAACTAGAGACAACATGATGCGCACGGAATAAAAAGCTCATTCAGTTAATTCTCTCCCCTAACAACCAGTTAAACTCTCACCAGAGAGGTGGTTTCAAGGAGGTTTCAAGATGAAAATAATTGTCTTGAATTGCTTTAAAAAGACTTAATGAAGCTAAACCAGTCAGGATCGTAGCCTTGACACATACAAGTAATTTAGATCTTAACTCTACTGACTATACACTACTGTCAATACTTTCATTAAGTTAATGACACTTTACCAAACCTTTTACCAACCTCTTACCATTTAATTTTCTCCATTAAAATGTACTTTTCCTTGTAAAATAGAAGTGTGTGCTACTCACACCACACTCCCTGTAATTGTTGGTTTCTTATAACCACTTTCTAAAATACTTCAACATCTGTCATGTTGTTTTTGTTCCAGGGTTCCTCTCCCTTTTCGCCTCCTGACCGATCTTTCCTGCTTTTGTCTCTTCTCTTCCTTCCCTTGTTACTCTTTTCTCTCTATTTGGCGTTTGCATCATCCTCCCCATCCTGTTTGTCTCTCTCCTGCAGGCTCACAGACACAAACAGAGTAAAGCCCTCCTGCAGAGATGTGCTCAAGCTGTTCCGAATCTCAAGAGAAAAAACCAAAGTACATGTTTTCAGGTGCTGTTACTTCTAGGATTGTGTAACTTCCATTTGCTTTTTTATTGTAACAATGCTGCTCAACTGAACTAGGGTGTTATATGAATGGAATAATGTTGTTCTGCTAATGCTTTTGCCCATCACAAAGAGATATTTCTTTATGTTATTCGGTGGTAAGTTGACTGACTTAATAACTGCTATGAATTGATTTTATTATAACTTAAATATACCTTTTGAAGCCGTTGAGCTGCCACTTAATCACGGTACAAATATTTTCCACGCCTCCTCTTTTATTCTTTTTTTTTGACACATGGAACAGAGGAGAACTCGCGTCTCCAATCGTGAATTAAAAGTGCTGTGGAATTGTATACAACTGCTGGGGATTGATTTTCATCTAAAAAAAAATGTGTCACCATGTTCGCTGCCTGGATCGAAAAGTTGAGCTGTCAGTTGTTTTTAACTACACAAAAGAAGAAGGCTTTTCAGTCTTGTTACTATGGTTAAAGTCAGTATCGGTGCCATTGTGGTAAATCGTTCATAGTGATGTGTGGATAAAGTTTCCATTCATTTAGTTTTCTTTAACGCATTTTTAAAAGACAAAATGTGTATCCACATGATGTGTCACCACAATGAAATAATACTTCTAATAATACTAGTTCTACTACTAATAATGCTTTAATTGCTATTGCTAATAACCAACAATTAACACTGAAACTGCAAGAAATTAGATATATTTCTGCCACAAAAACCCTCATAAAAGCTACAGTCAGATGGGAACATGAAATGATGGATGTGAATAGATTTCAAGTTAAAGCAACATTAGGAAATAAAGGACATGCGGAAGATTTAAGCCCTCTTAACACCGTATTTCATCTTGTGCCTTTTACAAGACCTTTGCTCCGGGGGTTGTACGTTCATCATCTTCAGATCAGCCACTGCCAATAAATCCAGTGCGGGATCTTCTTGCTGTCTGACTTCCGGGCAAGGGCAGAAACAGAAATGTTGAACAGTAATACCATAGTTCTTTAAATATCCCTGTGGGCTGTTTGAAGGAGCACTGCTGTCTCTTAACCGTACGGCAACAAAAAGGTTGTCACGCTGTTCATAAATGCATGTGGTGATAACCGTGGGTGAGCTCAGGAGCAGATGTGTTGACACATGTGTGTTTCTCTTTTACTGGCAATATCAGTGGGGCAGGTGAAGAACATAAACCTGTGGTTGTATGAACATAAACGCATGTAAGGTGATATTCTCTGCCATAAAATGGCGATCAGTTGTTAATACTGCAGGTCCCGAATAACAAGAAACAGATTTGGTGGTTTATTGAGGTGGACTGAGTGTTAGCTATGTGATAACTCAAAACAAATCAATTAAATGAAAATGCAAAAAACGGAAAAAATAAATATTTATATATTTACTTCATAATAACCTTTGTTCTTTGAATATATTTGAAAGATTACCATAAATTCCGCAGTATTATACACACCGGATTATAAGGCGCACCTTCAATGAATGACCTGTTTTAGAACTATTTTCATAAATAGGGTGCACCGGATTATAAGGCGCATAGAATAGAAGTTACTGCACTCAAACGTTCGACTGGGGTTGCGTTATGCATCCACTAGATAAAACTGTGCTAAAAGGTAATGTCAACTAAACAGTCAGAGAAAGTCAAACTTTGCTAAGCGTTCTGACAACTCCGTTCACTCCCATGGTAACAATGTTTAAATTATGTTTAAAAGGCTTCAAGCAGCAGCGCGTGAGACTTGTGTTGTGAGCAAATGTTGAGTGCGCAGCTTCTAAGTTGAGCGGGTGTATGACAGCTAGAGTGCGCGTGTATGACATGTTGAGTACGCAGCAGAGTGATTTTGAGTGTACAACAACCAAGACTCACTCGCCCAAACTGGTGGCAGTAAGATCACTCAATAGATGTCCGCCATGATGTGACGTGCGTCATAAATACCACCCTGTGATGACGCAATGATGTAATCCCGGACATGGTGCGTCGGCTCAGTCGCTCAGAGTCATGGAAGTGTTTGTAAACAAGTCACCCACCAGGTAATGTTCATAAATAAGGTGCTCCGGATATAAGGCGCACTGTCGTTTTTTGAGAAATTTAAAGGCTTTTAGGTGCCAAAACCCCAACTTATATCCTGTTTTGTAGAACTTATTGGACAAAGTTTCTACATTCAGTCAGAGCTGAGATGATTTTCATTTGCGTGGCAATGATGACACTTTATTTTTTCTGCAACAGAGACAATGCATTACAGCTTGAAAACCATGGATTATTTTGTCCAGGTTGGAAGCGGAAAAACACTTGAAAGCCATCGACAGACCGATCTGTCCAGCATCTTCAATTATCATTCCAGGATGGGTTGATGAAGATTCATGAAGTAGTGTCCTTCTGTAATCTGTTGTTTGGAATGGCTATTGTAGTATGCCACCTACTGAGCCCTAAAATTACTACAATTCTACATGAACCTCAGTGCTTTGGTCTCATGGTTTCAACTCATCAGGTGTTGGAGCTCAACACATGGATCAGTCCCACATTTCAGTTAGTCCGTGGTAGGTAGCTAATTCTGTTACTGTCACTTAGCTGCTCATCAGTGCATCTAAACTGACACTTTGCCTTTTAGCAATGCCGTCAGGAGAGGCTGGAATCTCTCGGATCAGCAGAGAGTGTTGAGGTAATGCTTCTGTTGAGGTTTTCTTAGGATTGTCTACATTGTGCACTATTTAATGTGAAGCAACCTTCTCAATTTAAGCCTCTTGGTTATAGTTTATAGCAGGATAGAAGCTGTAGGCTGCAGGGTAGCAGAGGGCGCCGACTGATCAGCGTGACCAAATCTGTGTGACGGTACCACAGTTATGTGGCTGCTTCTTCGACCACTGTGGCTACTGTTGTGTCTACACTGGGTCAGCGACACAATCACCCAGCACATCACCTCCCCTCACACTCTGGCTTAGCAGTCGCATGACAGGAGTGGTGGATTTCCCTACTGGTGACTAATGCATGGGGTCTTAAAGGGGTGGTAAAAGTGAAAATAGTGAGGGATACATTATGAATGTCAAAGTATGGTCAGAGGACCAGGCATTCTTTTAAAATGTTAAACCTCTAAATGTTTCATTCATGTTCATTAACAACCACGCACAGTCCCTCTCCAACTCATTTCTAAGAAGGCTTTAAGATCCTGGTGCATGCAATAAAGGCAAGGTCTAGTATAGTATAGTATAGTATAGTATAGTATAGTATAGTATAGTATAGTATAGTATAGTGCAGTATAGTATAGTGCAGTGTAGTGCAGTATAGTATAGTATAGTATAGTATAGTATAGTATAGTATAGTATAGTATAGTATAGTATAGTATAGTATAGTATAGTATAGTATAGTGCAGTGGTAATTTAATTTTCACAACTCAGCTTAAACAATCAGAAATGGATCTTCACATAAACTAAGGCTCCGCTAGAAGTTTATATAAAAGTGATTAGAGTTTTGTGATGTCCTGTAGTTCCATCAGGTTATGTCTTTCATTAAAAAAGTCCACTTGAAATATTGTGTTCATGTATGTAAAATGCATTTGAAAATAATTACATTTGATCAAAAGTAGATACTTTTTTCTGGTAAAAGAGCAAAAGTAATATAAAATACTGGCTTGGTATTTCTAAATGTTAGCAGTCAGTCAAGCAGCAGTTAAAGGATTTACCAGGACAATGAAAGCCTCTCAGGGTTGAGTTTAGAAAGGAAGTAAAAGCTGGGGATGAAGTGACCGTGCTTCATCTTAGATCAGAGGTGACCGTCAAGCCCATTACATTCTGAGCAGAAGAAAAGAGGGAAGGAGACTAGTGGGAGGCCAGGGTCAGGGTGTCTGCTGACTAAGCCTTTCATACGGTTGTGTCATGAACTTGTTTTTAACCTCAACATCCTGGAGGGAGGAGTACTCGGGGCCTGGGAAATGTGTTGCAACCATGAGTGTCTCTCTCGCCCAGACATAACTCAACAGGAGACAGTGTGTCTTCTTCATAGATCCACTGTCTTAATGCAATTTGTAGATCTACTTCCATCCATCAACTTATTCGTCAATCCATCCATCCATCCATCCATCCATCTACTCACCCATCCATCCATCTATTCACCCATCCATCCATCTATTCACCCATCCATCCATCCATCCATCCATCTATATATTCACCCATCCATCCATCTATTCACCCTTCCATCCATCCATCCATCCTTCTATATATTCACCCTTCCATCCATCCATCATCCATCCATCCTTCTATATATTCACCCATCCATCCATATTTCCATCCATCCATCCATCCATCCATCCATCCATCCATCCATCCATCCATCCATCCATCCATCCATCCATCCATCCATCCATCCATCCATCCATCCATCCATCCATCCATCCATCCATCCATCCATCCATCCATCCATCCATCCATCCATCCATCCATCCATCCATCCACCCTTCTATATATTCACCCATCCATCCATATTTTCATCCTTCCATCCTTCCATCATCCATCCATCCATCCATCCATCCATCCATCCATCCATCCATCCATCCATCCATCCATCCATCCATCCATCCATCCATCCATCCATCCATCCATCCATCCATCCATCCATCCATCCATCCATCCATCCATCCATCCATCCATCCATCCATCCATCCATCCTCCCTTCCATCCATCCATCCACCCATCCATCCATCCATCCATCCATCCATCCATCCATCCATCCATCCATCCATCCATCCATCCATCCATCCATCCATCCATCCATCCATCCATCCATCCATCCATCCATCCATCCATCCATCCATCCATCCATCCATCCATCCATCCATCCATCCATCCATCATCCCTTCCATCCATCCATCCATCCATCCATCCATCCATCCATCCATCCATCCATCCATCCATCCATCCATCCATCCATCCATCCATCCATCCATCCATCCATCCATCCATCCATCCATCCATCCATCCATCCATCCATCCATCATCCATCATCCATCCATCCATCCATCCATCCATCCATCCATCCATCCATCCATCCATCCATCCATCCATCCATCCATCCATCCATCCATCCATCCATCCATCTTTTCTATTTTTATTTTAAAATAGATAATGTTAATGGTTACATTTATGTCATTAGTTCTGTAAAAAAATGTTTTTCATTCTGAAAAAGGTGTCATTGTTGAATACAAAAATGTTTACATTAATTACTAACCCAAATACCCTCTGAATATGGATATGCCAACCATTTTTGGTAAAAGAGCAGTTGTATATTTTTCTGTCTATTTAGTGGTCAAAACGGTCCCAACACGTCTCATGACTTAAAGATCTAAACAACTCTGATATTAATAACTGCAACTCCATCCGGGCCATCTATTTTCTGAGCCATTACAGTATTGGCTCTTATTGACACTGTCGCTGTGGAAGGCCTCTAAATCAATAGTCCGTCTGCACCACTCTGTCGATGAAAAAAAGAACAAATCAAACAAGACTTTACTGGCAAGTAAGTTAGTAGGTAAATGTAAGGGTTTGATGAGATTTTTTTTATGTTGTACTTGACCAGACATCAGCTGATTAATTATTTTTTTTTACTGCTTAAAATAATCAATAAATAATAAAAATGAATATAATTATATGATATTTTTTTTTATATTATATTATGGACTATTATATTATTGCTTATTTAGCTATTGCACCGTCACAATATATTTATAGGTTTTGTTCTTTTTCTATATTAATTTCCTTTGATCATTGTAGTGAAAAAGTCAAATTTTCGAAAACATTGCAGTACAATTTGTAATGTTTTATGTAAAAATTAACCAAAAAAAAGGTCTCATCTGACTTTTGAAAATGTACTGAAAATAAATGTCTTCAAGTCATTTTATTTTGTGATCTTAAAAAAACTGAGCCTACAGTTTATTTTGAAAAAAAAAAGCTGAATAAAACAATAATAATAATAATAATAATAATAATAATAATATTTAGATTCACAATAATGGAATCATTTGAGTAAGTAAGTTAGGGTTTAGGGTGAAAAGTATGGGTTATGACACATACATCCTGCAACACCTTCTTCCACATGTAACAAATGCCGACCCGACAAAATATCGGGGCACAAATTGGTAACAGTGATTTGTTCACTCCTGTTTACTTTTATTTTACTTTAATTATTTCTCTTTTGACATGAATCCCATTCACTTCACGTCTGTTCCACCATCATTTCAAATACAGTAATTATAGCAATATTAGCGTTTTTGTTTCTGTAAAACATGTGGAAACTTTTCTCCTTTTTTCATCATCTTTTTCAACACACAATTGTGCTGATTGTGATGTGATATAGATTAAATCATGTCCCTGTTTTTCTTAATGCAAATGACATGGACAAGTTCCATATTCAGTACAAGACTGTGGAGATATTGCATAAAATTGTTGTTGCAAACGCAAAATTGAGGGTTTCTCCTAATTTATAATACCCAATCCAAATTTAAGTATTGAATAAGACTGGAGTCTGCAACTAACATCTCTGTGTCTTTTCTTGCTTTGAAATGAGGCAAAACACCACGTCTGCCCTGAACTGTCATCCCACCTCGCACCTTAAAATAACAACCTTGCTCGCGGGGTAAAGAAAACACACACAGACATATCTTAAGTTAAAACGCACCAGACAGAACCCATGCACCATTAGTGTCTGGCACCTCCATGTATCTCATTTTATTGTTTCTGATGCTGAAACTTTCACTGCAAACAAAAATACACGCACTCACACAGTGATGCAGCCTGAACTTTTCCTGCATGTTTGAACCTTTCGAGAAACGACCCTCCATAAATAGTACGTTGGAATGCAACTGTCATTACAGTTCAGAGATAAACCTCTGCTCCCTTGCTGGAGTTAATCAGTGTCATGGAAATAGTCCATTTTCTTTAGTGTTTCCTTTGATGACGGATGAACATGAATACAATAAAGTAAAAGTCAAACAAGTAGCAGCCAAAGAGACGAAAGTTCAAACCAGTGATTTATGCCAGAACTAGTTCATTGAACAATAGTTCATGAACTATTTTCTGTTAACTGAACATAATGTATTTCTGCCTGATGAAAACGTCTGTGAAAGTGTTCATTCTGGTGTCCGTGAATGACACACACACACACACACAAACACACACACAAGTTAATCTTCGTCCAGTGTGTTGCCAGATTTCTACAGTTACTTGGACCCAATCTGGCAACACGAGCCATCAATGGCCCGAAAACTGCTTCCGTCGTCAAAACAAACACCAGCACCGTGAGGCTGGAGCAGCATGTAGTCGACAGACTCGACAAAGTATCAAGGATTCTTTCAATAACCATTGAAACAAGTTTTATGACAAGGTCGACCAGGATGGAAAAAATGTATTAATTTATTTGCAGACTTGCCCACCGACTATAAAAAAGAGAATCTGCTCGTCAGGACCGCCAACACATCACTGCAACTGTGACTGAATAGACAGAAATGCTGTCCTGATGTAAATCTGCTTCTTTTGTTCAAAATTAGATGTTAATGTTTACATTCCCAATGTAATTTAAGAGTCACCTCTTTTATTGTGTTTATTGATCTTATTGTATTTACACTTATTTAATTTATTCTATTATTCACTGTATTCTGCAACAACATATACAATTCCTGAATTGTTTTATTTCTGTGTACTTTTTACTTTTCATAAAATGACAATGAAATCTGGCGCAAGTTTTTTAATTTTAAAAGCAGATAAAATAATTGCTGACTTTGATTATATATACATGAAGAGCTTGTACTCACATAACACACACACATATATATATATATATAAATATATATATATATATATATATATATATATATATATATTGGAATGAAGCTGGACTCACTGGTGACAGTTGCTGAGAGGAGATCATTGAACAAACTACTGTCCATCATGGATGATGACAGTCATCCTCTGAACACTGTCATCAGTGAGCAGAGAAGCAGAATGAGTGCACGAATGCTCCTACCCAGGTGCAAAACAAATAGACTCAGGGACTCATTCATCCCTCGGGCTATTAAATTGTACAATTCTGAGTTCGGGGGCAGGAGTGGAGTGAAAGTATCTGGATGTTCTGTTCCATGTTAGTCTTTGTATCTTTGTCTTTGTTGTTTTTCTTTCCTTGACCTATGTCCTTTGTCTTTGTCTTTAGACTTAGATTGTGTCATCTTGTTCTTCCTCTTTATGTTCTTCTTATTTTATTTTTTATGTATTATTTTTTATTGTTTATGAAAAATTGCTGGCTATTGGTAAAAAAACAATTTCCCAAAGGAGACCTCCTGAGGGATCAATAAAGTTTTACCTTACCTTACCTTACCTTACCTTATATATATATATTTATATATATGAAGAACTGTTAACTATTTCAGTTACATTTTTAATTATGAACGATAAACTTAGTTCAATTTAAAATTGTTAAACTGAACTTTGAACTAGTTCACAGAGAAAGTGAACTTTCCCTACATTGCTGTTGGATGTCCACCAACCACATTGTACGTAAGAGTCAGTGACAGTTGCAGCAGGATACCAAACAGAGATGGAGGAGGTGATTATTGATGTAAATGTCCGGAAAACACTGGTAGAGTTAAAATTCCCCCGGTTCTGGAGAGTCTTCACAAAAGACAGGATGTTAATCTTCCATTGAGGGTCACAAGGGAAGACGATCCATGATGTTTAATGGTTTGGCGCTCTAGGGTTGGCGCTGGTTGGTTTTTCCCTCGAGATCCATGAACTCTGCATCTCATCTGACTTTTGCAAGCTGCAGTGTCGAGTTGATGTAGTACAAGGATGGCCTATTAAAACTCAAGAGGAGCCACACTTTGGCAGATATAAACAAACGGAAAAAAAGAAAACACTCATTAATATTTTCATGTGAAAGGGCCATCACAAGATGTAATTCCTATTAGTTATAAAGACACCAAATGTAATTGTGTTCTTAAACAGAAGCTTAGAACATCTACTTCATACAAGAGAATGGCTTTATTTTTATATTTTATCATATAATTATTGAGCTTTTTCTTTTAGAATAGCACACTCTTTATAGCATTCAGACTAAACGATTATCAAAGGGGGAAATAGTCCACTTGTGACCTCTAACAGTGGCTGTTATCTTTAATTTTCCTATTAAGTTTTTTTTTGCAAGCGGTAAGTGATTTTCCAATTGAGGAGCAGGTCTGCTGGAATACCACATAGAAAAAAAAATAACCTCTGAAAAATATTCTCCTCCTCTTCAATCATTTCTGAGTGAGATAATCAATGCTGGAGACCTCAGACACTTGCAGGATCATTGCAACGGGCTCCCGACTGTCTGTCAACCTCAATTTCTCATGTGTGCTTTGGTGCTGATCCTGGGAAAATGTTGCTATTTTTACAGTGATTTATTTCAGACTATTTGTTAAATCAGATTTTCTTTTATTTCTTTGTATTTTTTTGTTCCTGTGTAGAAAAATGGTTCTATAATTTTAAAGTTTTGTATTTTTGCAAAGTGTATTTTATCCCTCAATTATATGATTGTTGCAATTATCAGATTAAAAATGCTCAATGAACACAAATATTTGCTAAAAAAGGGGAATCATTTTCTGAGTTTAGACAACCTACAGGGTAAAGTTCACAGGATATAACTTCCAAAATGACAAATACCATAAAGTAAATACAAATTGGGGTTATGTTTTTGGAAATACACTTTATAGTACAGGTCAGTTATTTAATCTATGGTGGACTAGAAAAGCATTGAACCAAAGCATCCATTAAGGATCAAGTCACCCACTTCAGCATCAATAATAATTATCGTCCTATAACGGTGTGTTTTTGTGGTCTAGCTCTTTTTCAAAGTATTTTCTTTTGGTATTATTATGTAAAAGTAGAACTATTAAAATAAACATATTCTCACCAACCCAGAGTCAAACAATATAATATTACATTATAATAACAGCCTGATACAATTAAATGATGTGTGGTATTAGTGCAAAACTAATAGACTCATTCTTTCCTTGTACTATTAAGCTGAAAAAAAATCTGAATTTGGGGGCAGGAGTGGAGTGAAAGTATGATGTTATTCTATTATATGTTTTGTTATTCCTTTGTATCCTTGTTCGTCATACTTGCACTTTGTCATCCCTTGCATTTTTCTTTTGTTTGTACTTTGTTCTTGTTCTTGTTTTTATGAAACTTGTTGTACCGAACTGAAAACCCAATTTTCCGAAGGAGATCTTAATAAAGTCAATCTATCTATCCATATGATAAAACCATTAACATCAAAATGATATATATCAGTGATAGTCATTGTGTAACAATAATATTATTTTCTAATGAACAGTTTTAGCTGAAAGCTGTGATCATAACTAAATTATAAGGATAAAGATTGATGGTTACACTGTAAAGAAGCCCCTCAGAAAAAGTATATTGAAACAAGATTTCCTATATCTCACTCAATTTTTTGCTGTTTTTGATTGTAGCTTTGTTCAATTGTGATTTTAGGAAATATGTATATATGTTTTGCCGTGTGAAGCAATTGCCTAATATAGCTGATAAATGCCGTCTCCCCAACGGGCGTCTCTCATATCTGAAATGTGCCGTCTAGTCAGGATGTCTCGCAGACACCTCCATGATGAGGTGCTCCAAGCGTGTCCAGCTAGAAGGAGACAATGTAAAAGCCACAAACAGCTGCAGAGATTAAAGCTTCAAGGCTGAACAAGGACTACTTTCCGTATTTTCCCGCTAAAGCAGGGAAGGATTTTTGGCCCATACTCGTTTCTAAAAAAAAGTCCTATTACAGTTCTTTGTTTTACCATTTCAAAATGAGACGAGGCCTTAAAATAGACTATTGTGAAAGGAAATAAACTTTTATTAAAAACTTCAAAAGTGCTGTCTGTGTTGTTATCTCCATGACAGATGTGTCTTCGCTGAGGTGTAAAATCCCTCAACTGGCTGCTTAAACAGAAACCCACGATTTCCAATGAAAAGACGGATTTGTTCTGGATGTTAGACACACCCTTCACATTACCTATTTCTTAGTGGTTTCCACTTCATGAGTGTTTGATTCGCTTCATTACATTTGACGGGTTAAATCAGATAAACTCTTCATTTCTGCTCAGCCAGTGGTGTCCGCTGATGCTTCCCATTCCTCCCTCGGAGCTTTGAGAGACATACATGTCCTCCCTTGATCTCTTGGTGGCTCAAGGGGAAGAGGAAAAAAAAAAGTGCTTTGTAAATTCATCAGTCCTCTTGTTTACATTGGTAAGTCGGAGGCCTTTGCATTCATTTACATGGTCCCAGCCGCTGGGTGTGTGGAGTGGATCGCTCAAGTTTGGGTTAAGCATCCATTAGCCAAAGCTCCTGGCCTTGTGGCGGAGGAGCTGTTTATACATTTGTGCAAACGGAACATGACACCGGTGCTTCTTCACTGTCTGGAACCTCTCACAGTTTTCCTCTGTGAATTATCACAAACCGCTTTTCACCCAAATTACGATTTCTAAACAATTTATTTTGTGACTGTAACAGCTCAACTATTGTCTGCACAATAGGTTATCAGCTTTGCTCTGTCTGGCAGGAATCTCGCACATGTTTACTACAATGATAACTGTTCAATGTCAGTGTCAAACCTTCACAAATGTTAGTCTGTTTTTAATAATTCTAGACATCATATCAAGGCCACGGTCTGTGGAATAACAAGTACTTCTGTGGCTGCTCCGCTCAGAAGGTTATGTAGTTGGCTCGCAATTTGGTGTAGCAGGAATATCGACAGATTTAACAAAAACACAAAGCCACAAAATCCAATACGGATTCCAGGAAGCTAAATAAAGATTTTCTTTTTTTTCCCAAGAAAATACAGTAAGTAAGCATTGACCAAATGAGTACAAGGTGTTTGGAGCGAGTGTCGGGGATAAGTGTTTTGATTATAATATGACACAGACTCCAGAGGAAAGCAATACATGCAGTACACAACAAAACCTTGTTTTTGAAAAACAGTTACAGTACGGCCTGGAGTCTACGTGTGGCCATCTGCTTGTACTTATCATAACTCCTTGTGAGTGTAAAGCATCATCACTTTCTGACAGTTCCAAGTTTCTGTTCATCCGTTTAAGCATCAAAACAGCTTTTAGTATTTGTTTATGTAAAATAATACTATGTATATTTAAGTGCAGACTTAAGTTAAGAAACTTTTTGTTCTATTTATTATGTTTCTCACTGAGGGTGCACGGTGGGGCAGTGGTTGGGGAGGAAGCCAACTTGTGACCTTTCTATGTGGAGTTTCTATGTTCTCTCCATGTTGCGTGGGTTTACTCCGGGAATTCCGGTTTCCTCCCACAGTCCAAAAACAACAGATGTTGTTAGGGAACTTGGAGAAATTGTCCGTTGGTATGTAGAAGTAGGAAGGTAGGAGTGTGTCTGTCATTGGTTGTGTGTCTTTGTGTGCCCTGCGACAGACTGCAGTCCTGTCCAGTGTGTCCCCTCTCACCCGAAGAAACTGGGATAGGATCCACCCCCCCCTTCGACCCCTATAAGGGATTAAGCGGCATAGAAAATGAATGAATGAATGTTTTGCACTATAGACCCTTTTAAGATATCGTAGTCCTTATATTTGTTAATGTACTTTCAACTTGGTATATAGTTAATTATCAATGATGAATGATTAATTGTATTTATTTCATACCAAATATGCTCTACTTTAATATTTTTTCAGAACTCACCATATCGCCATGCAACCCCTGTCGGTGTCATCATCATCATCATCATCATGATAATACATATTATACCTATTATATTTATAATACATATAATATCTATATCAATATATCAATATATCAATATGTCCTTTATAATATTTACCCCCAATATTGAAATCTTTTGTTCCCTTTTGATTTAGGTTGATTATTTCCATCTCACTGTCTCTAGAAGGGTGTAACTAGTCATGGAATGTAGAAAGCTTCATGGAGCTTTTCTATTTTTTAGAGCTCAGTACGTGGAGTTTAACTATGATGTGAGCTTTCAATAGACTTAATGTTCAAAGTTATAGATTATACCAGAGAGCGTGACATCTAGTGGACTCTGAAAATAAAGGCAATGCCTCATTAAACACATTATTATTACATCTGAAGTTTATTAAACGGTGATGAATGAGAATCATGTTCATGTATAACAGGATTGTCCTGTTAAATTAAACTAAACTGAATTTGTTGCATGGTAAAGTTGCACTGAAGCAGCCATTTGTGATGGAGGTTTAGCAACAAAAATCCCTATTTTTTCTTTTACTAGCACCTGCTTAGTTTTTGCCAATAAAAAGATTTATCTTATGGCTCTTTAAAACTACAGAAACTGCAACACTTGTCATTGTGAGACCATGGGAGTTCACTGTCAATGATGTGGGTCGGAATAATGATCCGTCGTTACACTTGAAAAACCTTCATCTCTTCACTTTTTCAAAAATGTTTTACGCTTTACTTGTTCAGAGCCAAAGAACCAGCCCCAGATCTTTCTTCGCCGACTGATCCGATGTGAGCTGAAGGCCAAAGTTCAGTGTTTTTCAACTAGACATGCTGTTCCACAAGAAGGCTGTGAAGGTCAGCAAATAGAAAACACACCTTCTCTCAACTCTACTTGAAAATACTGTCCTAGTTAAATCAGGTTGTACAAGCCATGCTGAAGCCTGAAAGAATGAAATATTACTGAACTCTCTTTAGTTTAGCCTCAAAGAAATCATTTGAAGACCCTTGCTGGGCCTGATTCCATTTAAAAGGTCTCTTGAGAGCTAAAATAAGGAGTCGCTGATAGTTTAAATTCTCAATATGGGCTGTACTTGGATGCCAAGGCTGAATAGCTTTTCCTTCTCCAGATGAGAAATTTACTCCAGGGCTCAGTGCAAAGGATGTGAGGAAAATAGTGGGACTTTTTTTTTTAAGGTCTCCACATGAGGTATCAATTGAAGTCCAATTCTGAAAATGAGTCGGTAAGAGAAGCGATGAGCTTCCCGTCTGCCTTCAAGTACACAAAGGTCCCCGAGAATTACCTTCTAATAACTGCACATGGAACACGTTTGCAAAAACTACACTGGATTTTTGATGATGTTTTTTGTTTAAAATTGGTTTAAAGGTCAGACTGATAGCGAAAGACAAACCAAATATTTTTAAGGAATTGTTCTACAGTTACTGATTTTAATGAATCACAATCATAGGACAGTTATCTTGGATGGGAGACAGTCAGTAGTTTTGGAAAGTAACATTAGTCAAGTTAGGACATTAAGTTAAAGATTTTCAACTATTTTAATTTCAGTGGCCAGGCAAAAACAAAATGGAGGCGAAATATTGTCCTCGTCATTTTTTTGATTGAGATCTTTATTGACAACAGTACAATGCATAGACACACCTGCTACCAAAAGGGATGAAAACAATAGAAAGCCAAGGCTTATTTTTTTTGTGGTCCCTTTGTGAAACCCTTTGTGAAAACTTTTATTTCATTCGTCTATAATTCTTCTCTGATATACACAGTGTGCATGTCAGCTGGAAATTCTTCCAGCGTCTCCGAGAATAGATCATAGATAAGACAAAACTTTCAGCACAGCCTTCAATCGGTTTGTCTGCAGATCTGTGTGTAATTACCTTTTCATCCAGGCTTACGTTAAAGCAAACTTCACACCAGGTCTTCTCCTGTTTCTGCTAAATCTAGAACAGATGATTGAATTAAGTTCTCAGGATTCTACAGTTCCCAATTCATACCTCAGATAAGACAGTGTGCCATCATTGTTTGAGTCAGCATCCAGGAGGGACTTTGATATTGGGCATGAATGAACGAGCACCGACGCTATAGCATCATAGTGTTTGGTAACCACAGGGGATTTTTTTTTCAAAGTTTATGAAGCAGAAAAAAAAAGCATACAAACAAGCAGGCCAACACAAACATTATTTTCTGTTCTATTCATCATTTAAAATGTTGCCTTCTGGCTAAATAAAATACTTTATTTTTTAATCAATAAAGTAATATTAAAACTGTTTTCTTAATTGTCAGTGAAAACGTATAATTTATATTTCCTAAAGCTGAAAGGTCATTAAAACCCATACAAATCATAGACTATTTAGGTTAGCTAAGAAAAGAAAAGTGTCTAGCAGGTCTGACGGGTGGAAAATGAATATGCGCCAGATGAGTTTCCATAAAGTATCCCTATAAATATCCTTTTACTTTTATTGTTCAGTCAGGGTTTCGATTTTTGGCAGCGGATATGGGAACCAAATGCAATTAACCACCGAAACAAAGTTTGAACTGAGGGATGAATGTGTACCGTTTAATTAAAAAGTGAATTTATTACTCTCAAGGTCTCAGATAACATCTATAGTGACACCATATGCTAGTCAACACCGGGTCAAACTGCCAAATTATGAATTTATTGGCCAGCTATGATATATGTCAGCCGAGATAAAGAACCACAAACCCTTCTCAGGCGGCCTTGTATTACTTCACTGTTGTTATCTTGGTTGCATGACCACTTATATTAAATTCAACCGTCCATCAAGTTTTCAACAAGTCACTGTATCTTTATGTGTGAGAACTTTTGTATAACATTGAAATAATATTTACAATTAATGAAGGCAGAAGCCACAGCATCTGATGAAAAAAAAAAACTGTTTTACTCTGAGCAAAAATCAACAGGTGACTGTGGCACCTTTATGAGTTTTTCTAGAACACATGATCCTCATCAGCTGGAACCTCTTTTCGACTCCACCTCTCGGGAACCGCAGCTGCCTCCACATATCTGTCGCACCCCATCCCCTCGCTACCACCACCACAGACAACGCTCCTCTCCGTTCGTTCATTCCTCCGCATGTTTTCATTTCGGCCTCAGCCGCGGAGCACCCGGATCAGCCCTCTGTAATTATTGAATAGACTGAGGAAGCAGTGGCTTGATTTAGCACTCGGCGGGGAATTCTATTTTCAATTATCTTTTTTGACTAAGTGATGATTCATGTCCGATGTTTACAGACTCATGTATGCTTTCTAAGACTAGACCTCCGCCCCCACCCCCGGGGCATAGACTTCTATTTTTACTTTATTTTATTATATCACCTTAGACACTCTCTCTGGTAGCATACACCTCTCAAGGTAAAACAACAACAAAAACATGGTTTCATTATTTTAAATGAATAAACAAAGTTTGAGTCTATATGATCTCAAGAAAAAAACACCACTTCTATGTTGGTTAAATCTATAAATTGTCCATAATTTGGTCATTGAATTGGATAAAATGGTTAAAATGGGTTTTTGAAGTGGGAAAGAAGGATTCTGAAATCAGATTGGATCATGTGATACAATCCTACTTTTAATCTTTGAACCGTCAATCTGAGTTGTTAAATAGTTTTCAGTAGGATCGAAAAAAAAACAGGATCATCCTTTATATATCTATAAAGTAGACATATGCTACCAATTAACTGATCAGTGTAGTAAAGTTACAAAAATAAAAATAAATAAAGTTTGTTTATGAAATACAGCCGTATATATAATTAACATACAAAAAATAATCTTCAATATTCATGTCCTTTATTTATGTTTTTTTTTTCCTTTAAAGGACTAGTAGAGTCTCTTCAGGACTCCATTAAACACTCAGTTGCAGATGTTGTTTTTCAATGAGCATGTTGCCTGCACTAGTGTGGTTGCTGCGAGAAAAAGAATGATCTCCTCTATGTGTGGAGTGGATTGTCTCCCAAACTGCAGCAAAACATGTCCAACTCCTGAAAGCAGGGCTTGATAATGCTGGTCTCTCCTGCCTGAATAAAGAACCCTGAACATTCTATTTTCTTTCTAATGACCTTTAGCCTTTTTTCCTCTTTTTTTTACCTACCAATATTTGTTATTTGTCATGGCTCAGATGAGTGAAACGAGTCCACGTCATTTTCCATTTAGAGCTCTGGTAATCCAAATTTTATAATAGAAAATCAGCGATCCAATACAGTCTTTCTTCGGAAAGCTGGCATAGAAATGAAACTGGATTACCTGAAACACTGAATAGCAAAACATTTGAATTCAAATTCCAGATTACAACTGGATATTTCCACAGAAACACTGACTTTACAAAGAAACAAAAAGATCAATTAGACCTGGGGATTCATCTAATCCACAGCATTGCCTTATACATTTATTTAAAGCTTGTTTTTGTTACGGGTTCAAATGTTGTAAGTGGTACTTTTAAATAATGTTAAAAATAAATACAATTGTTTATTAGTTTACTTACGATTTTTGGCAAAGATGTGTAAGTCAGGATATATTAAGGTTTAGTTTTGAATGTTTCAATGATATTTAATGAAGATTTTAATAATCAGTATATGATCTCAGAAGGAGCTGGTGTTCAGTAGTTCCATCTGGATCCAGGAATGTTTTGAAGGATTTGTCATTTAACTTATGGCTTACTGCACTGCTGCTCAGCTTTAATAACACATGGCAAAGAAATAATAATAATTAAAAAAACTGCAGTGCCAACATGTTTCTTTGTGATGTTGCTTAATAATATTGCAAGATGCTTTTCTCTGCTTGACTCCGGATATTTTCTTTTCTTTTGCTTTGAAGAGTGTTTGCAACGACCGTACAACTCTCAGCTGTTTGGTTGATTTGTGTTTTAAAAAGGCTTGTAAAATACGCTCCTTTAAATTAATTATTATGTCTAATGCATATAGAAGACCACACAGTTATTATTTATCACACAGATAGCAACAAAGGCACGCGGTTCTCACAGTGCCCTGAGGGAGGGTGCTGGTACTAAGCTTTGCCATAAATCACATTGCAAGTTCTGTAATTAAAGAACAAAGCACTAAAAACAGCAGCGCACAAAGGGAGGCTGCTGTTAAGTCAAACCTATGCAGCAAAACTTTAGCTAATTTTGTATTTGCCCTGACAATGTAACTGTTTCAAATTAAAAGTGTACACGGTTGAAAAAAGATGCAGGGCTTGATTTACCCTACATTTGAAGTCTCTAGCGGCAGCGAGAGACTTTTCGTCCAAAACCGGACCCAGTCGTCCATGCTGTTCCGGTAATTGAGTGAGTAATGGTCTTATGCTGCTGAGTGGCTCTCTGCATGTACTCGATACACATTTGTAAATCCTGCGGCAAGTGGCAGCTTAAAAGCAAAAGGAATAAAATGTGCCTTAAAAAAGGAACAAAAGAAAATCCATGGTACAATTATTACAGCAGAGCAAATCCAGCTTGAGCATGCAGCTCAATATCTAGACGTCTGTCCTCCACTGTGAGTTGAGGTTCACCTGATAGCGTCCTTATTTGGTCCCTGTGTACCCACATAAAGCAGCTCTCCGTACAGCCGGACTCCAGTCTTGGTTTCCGCCACACATCCCATCTGTGGGATTCAGTGATCGTACTAATCCCCGCTCTCAAAATACACCATGCAGCCCAGATCCTCTCACAATTATGTTGTACAATAAACCCATTATCCGTGAATCCATCGGAGAACCCAGCTCCAGCTCCATCCCGAACAAGTTTTCATTTCAACACCACAGTCATCTGGGCTTTTATTCGGTTTCCCGTCACTTAAAACCAGAGGTTTTGCTTCTGGGTCTCTAATGACTTCACTCACAGTTTCCCATTGTCTCGAGTCCCCTTCAATATGAATCATGTCCTAATCTAGGTATCATTCATTAACAGACTGATTCATATTAACTTTTTTAGACAAAATGGATTCAACTTTAAGATTTAGATGTATCCTTATTGGTCAGATGATGATTAAAAGAATAGTATATACATCCAATTGGCACTATCACATCCATCCATCCATCCATCCATCCATCCATCCATCCATCCATCCATCCATCCATCCATCCATCCATCCATCCATCCATCCATCCATCCATCCATCCATCCATCCATCCATCCATCCATCCATCCATCCATCCATCCATCCATCCATCCATCCATCCATCCATCCATCCATCCATCCATCCATCCATCCATCCATCCATCCATCCATCCATCCATCCATCCATCCATCCATCCATAAATATATATCACTAGAATTGCAACAACATTGTTGCTGAAAATACTTGTTCCTCTAGGAGCTCTGGTATACTCTCACTTGTTTTTTATAAGTTGTGTGTTTTTGCATGAATATTTTTTAATCTATATGTTTCCTATGGGAATGCGTGTAGGTTTGTCTTCTGCCGTTTGTTGCCCCAACTAGCTGGGAAAAGTCCCAGCCCATGGGTGACCCCTCAGGAAAAAAACAAAAGAAAATGAAAATTATAGCAGAAGATAACGGTGACATATTTTCCATGATGCCATTATACAATAGCTTACACTCCCTGGATGTTACTAGCTAGTGATGTGTTGATGAATCCTCACGTCTCATTTTAAGAGCCCACTAGATGTCACTCTCTCTTGTACTTTAAACAGCTGTACCACTGAAAATCTAATTTTTTTGAGCTACTTAAATATTTTACCTTGATTTCTCATTCATTATGTCCTACAATATTTAAAAAACATATTTAACTGGACATATTTGGTTTATTTGTTGTACTTTTGTCATAACAACAATGATTGTGGATGTATAAATCAGTATTTACCCCAAAAGCATCGATTCATTTTTATTAATTTATTCATTTTTTGTTACTTTGATGAAAGACAGCGAGACAGATGGAGACGATCATATAGCCTCCAGCAAAATGTTGCTCTCTTTTACTTTAAGGATAAACAGACATAAAAAAAGATTCTCTTTTAAATGATTAATTCTATTCCAAATAAGAACTTTAGTGTCTCCACCGCTGACCCTGACCAAATGGATTACCACCTCCACTGAAAGTTCATTCCTAAAAATACACTGGTTCTTTTCGGATTCCCTGACAATTAACAAACCCTCAGCCAGAGAGCCTGCGGTAAAAATAAGCAGTCTGAAGTCAAAACAAACACATCCAGGCATAGGGGTGTGGAAACCTATAGAGAGCCGCCAAGTGAAACATTTTTCGAGACACCCTGTCTTGCTGATGCTACAGTAGAGATGGTAGCGGTGAGCTCATCTGATAAATATTGTTCTTGCCATGAGGGCTTCAGGCCGCTTGTTCTGCAAACATAGATGGGGTGTATTCTTCATGCCAGGGCTATAAATTAATGTTTTGTGGTGGCCTGTTGCTAGGGTCTGGAAAAGAGGGGGGGTCGATGGGGGGGGGGGCTGGCGGCCAGGGGCCAATTAAAATACAGATGTCAGACTGTCGGTGTAATTCCATTCAGGCATGATTTACATTTAGAGCAGTCACCTAAGGCCTGCCACTCCATACACGCAGAGGAAATCGAAGCTGACTCCGACCTAATGAGAAAAGTGAACCTCCCGAACTTTTATGAGACTCATGTCTGAAAGAAGCCGACCAACTTTGGTCGTAATATGAAAGCCCTCTCAGCTAATCACCCATTGACAAGGCGGACGGGTGCATTAGAGAGCCTGATTTTACAATGAGCTGCCGGCCAGAAAAATCGCTGAGTGTTCCTTTAATGCTTATGTTTGGCATGTATACGATCTTAAAGGAAAGATATGATGGCAACGACTCTAATATAACATGAGTGTTAAATATAAAATATCCTGCCTATCCTCTTACTATCATCTATATTTGTCACGTTTCTACACACCCAGAGCTCAAGTTATGTTACCAATATCATGGCAATATCTTCATATCTCTTCACTCTCACCATGGCATATATTTGGTTAATAGGTCATTCTCAATAATACCTTAAAGATAGTGATGGGTTGATGAAACTTCATGAAGCAGTGTCAAGTTGATAAGAGGTCAGTAGGTGGCGCCATCAGTTAAGGAATAATGTGATGTTTCATTAGAACAGTTGTTCAAAACTAGTGCAGAAATCGCCATCTAGTGGACTCTGGAAATAATGACTGGTTTCATGTAGCTTCATCAGACCATCACTTCTTAAACATAAACATTGTTTAACCATTTTACCAAATCATTTGTTTGGTTAACCTTTGTGTTATCTATGGGTCAAGGTGTCAACATGTTTGAGATATCCCTTGTGTTGCCTCTGGTCGAGGTGAATGACCGTCCTGGCTTCTGGGTCACCTTGACCCAGAGACAACTCAAGGGTAAATGTCAACGATCATGACAGTTTCATTTAGATTTTTTGCCTTATTTCCATTTAATAGAGAGAATGATTTCTGATTAAATAAAATGCCTGAAAACCAATTTCAATAGGGGACCAGGTACTTGCCATACAGGAGAGGCTTTTAAACGTAGACACTGGCAAGTGAGTGATAAAAATTAATTAAGAAATCTAATTTCTGTTTATCTGCTTTTTATCACTATCAAGAAGTGTTAACAGAGTAATGTATCGAAGATTAAAAAAAACAATTATTATTATTATTATTTTTCCAAAATACACATTTTAGTATCAAGGCCCATCTGCATAGATGAAAACTCACTAGCAATATGTGTATTTCTAAAGTGTGAGCTGCTCAGACTGCCACACAATGTTGTGGATAATTGAACAGTATTTGCATCAAATTAAACTGTGTTTTGGAAAAAAGTTGGAAAGGTTTTCACAGAGAGTTGACCATCTTCATATTTTAACTGTTATTTGAACTGTTGACAAGATGCTTTGACTTTCAAAGGCACTTGGCTCCATCATCGTTCAGGTCACGTCAACACCACATGACCACTGTGTGAAAACACACTTCTCTGCTCGTCAATACCTGTAATTCTGTCTGTCTATAGAAACAGCACAAGCCTGTAGCGAGGAAGAATTTCTGAGAAAAAAAAAGAATTGCCAAAGCATTTTCAATAACAAAAACACCCTTAGCATCCCCATTAAAATCAGCCCTGACTTTTGGTTCCCATTTTATAAAGAAAGGTCAGTACAGCGTTGATTTATCGTATGCTGGCCTGTAAACCTAACACGGTAATCCATCAACATATACACGAAAACCCGAGCGGAGAAGTCACTCACTCAATGCACCCTGCTTGGTTGAAAAAATCCACAAAAACAGTGTCGGGAAACTTGACAAATATTTCCAAACCTTTACAAATGTATGGCTCTTATGTCGGTAGATGTAGCCGCATGTCTGGGAGTAAACAGGATGCCAAACTGAGACAATGCCGTGAAGGAAACAGACTTTTGAAAATGTCAGATCCATCCTGTACGGCAGCACTTTTCGGACGGCCAAAGATGCGCAAGTCATGCTTCTATATTCAGGAAGTGCACAATGCTTTTGGAATTCCTAGCCCCCTCCACACAATGCATGTGACCTCACCCAGGGTATAACTCACCGGGGATTTGACACGACGCAGAGAACAAAGGGAAGAGATATTAAGCGCTCCTCACGCACGGCAGAAGGAAGACATGGTGAATTCTGCTCACCCCGCTTACAAAAGTTTCGTCGAGGGTAAACATTAAAGCTTCCCCAACTTTTCCTTGTTGCTGCTGACTTTCAACATCTCCGCCGACAAGTCGGCATTACCTCTTGTAACGTTTTCCTTGTGCTGCACATTCTTGCACGTGGGTGGCTGCTAGGATTAATGCAAAAGGGTGACATGTCTCATTGATCCAAGAGGGGAGAAGTTTCCCTGTTGTAAGCTGATCTCTAAAAGTAATACGACCTTTTTTCCCCTTTTTTTCCAACAGGACAGTCTTCATGTAATTGAAAGTTTTTTTTCTTCCCGATTATTATCATAGAAAAAAAGGCTGTGGGCTCTGTTATGTTCCAATTTAATCCTGTGATGCTGTTTCTCTGATTTACTTTCAGGAATCATTATGGGAAATTGAAAACAAATGTGCAGCTTTTGATTCAACACCGCTCGCGGTATTCATTCGCCCTCTGTGTTTCATCAACTTTTTTGGAGTTGACTCTTTCGGAGCTGTTCGTACAACGCTGGAAACTTGAATTCCAAATCCCACCAGAAAACACAAAGGCAACTCCAAAACACACATTGTCCCTAAACAAACATATAAAGATTTCCTCTCATCTCAGTTTGAGGTGGTTGGACTACCCAAACAAACACAGCTTCATGGAAACAGTTGCATTCATCTTTTCAGTCTTGAGAATGTGCATGAATGACGAAAAACACACATAATTGTCAAGCCTGGTTGCCGTGGTGACAGGATCAATTAATTATGTTTTGTGTAGAAAGAATAATTTTAAATGTATATGTAATTTACATTTAGAAAGGATGGACTTCTTCATTTAGTACAGGGTTAGTTTACCCAAAATTCGAATTTCACTCATTTTGTACTTACCCTCATTTCGACTAAGGGTTGGGATTATTTTTAGAGTAATCGGTTCATTCTTTTAAAGATATAGGCGAAATATATATCAATTTGAATGTGGTCTTCGTATTAGATTAGATTAGACTAGATTAGATACACTTTATTCATCTTCGTCCAAAATGACGCTTAAAAACATCCACATATCTCTGGTTCTCGTCTTTAATGTATATACTATTGCAAGCATTCCGGGAGAAATTCCTGTCAGTATCGCTTTTTTACTATTTAAACTTCTGCAGCACTCGAGAATAAATATACACTTTTTTTCCTGGAACAATTCTTCTCATCAAGGCTGAAATACAAGATGGACATTAACGACGAGCACCACTGTGACTTTTTGGAGGGAGATGACGACCACTGAGCGTTATTCGCAAAATCCCAATCCTTCCTTCCCAATCCCAACCCTTATTTGACCCTTATTAAGGGTGAGTAGAAAATGAGTTTATTTTTAAAAATCACTAAAATTGTAAATGGTTGAATCATTCTCAGTTGGAAATTCACTAATACTCCATTAAAGCATAAGTTTGCTCGAGCTGAAATAGAACTTGCGACCATCTTGAAGCTGAAGGCATGATCTGATTATACAGATAAATCCAAATGTCTGATTCATACCCTGATTCCATAGCAAACAGTGTATTAGAAAGTAGCGGATCTAACCACGAGGTCCATCTGAAAGGTTCAAGGGAACAGATCAGTGGTCACGAGGGTCAATTATATACGACCATACAGGATTCGCAATCCAAACCAGACTGAAACGTCCAAGCACGGTCGAGGAAAAAGACTCGGTCGACAGACTATGATAGAAGTGTGATGGCATCCAGATAAGCTTGTGTGGAACAAACATGACGTGGGGGATGGAAAGGGTGTGGTGACATGTGATGGGAGTTTTAACCCCTGGACTCACACCAAAGAAAGTCACATTTGTCACTACTGCAAAGCCAGTTTTTGTCTGGAGTTACTCACCAGGAGAAACATGACAGTGACTCTAATAATAACAGCAGATGGTTACAGGATGTGCTTGCACAACACAAGGGTTCACCAAACCAGGGCACAAAACCTTAACAACCTTCTTGGAAACAAGTGATCACGTCCGATTATCATCAACTTTCAATTGGAATCCATTCAACCGCTGTGGAGCTATTTTGCTAACATATAAGAGATCATTAACTACATTTAAAAAAAAACTTTTATACAAACGTCAGCCTTTCCTTCGCAACCCATTTTAGATAAGCACATATTTAGGTTTCTACGTCACCATTGTGGCTACACAACACACACACAATTAAAGCCTACATGCAGCTGACGAAGCAGGATGGTATGATGAGGTGTTTTTCATGGTCAAGAAATGCGCAGAAGGCTGACTGGCATTCAACGCACAGCAGGATGACATCATAGCGAGAGCACTAATGATTGGGTGACCTCGATCCCGGGCCAGGATGCCTGCTGCACAGATGCAGAGCAGACTCTTTTCTGAGCATTTCTCTATGTGACTACTGTACTTAGTTTATAAGACCACTTTAACTGCTGGCTCGTGGCCGCCAGCTAACATAAGACGGTATTATCTCTTCAATCTGAATCCAATTTACAGCAATTTTACCTAAAGCCAAAAAGAAGCTATGTAATTACACATACCAGTGCAATATAATATATCTATGGGAATGTATTTTCTAGACAGACACATACTATTGAGTAAAACTTTTTTCATGACCAGTTGCACTTGTTGAAATGTATTCAATCTTTTTTCCCTCTAGAATAGTGATCTTGTAAAGTATTTTAAGTGATGAACTCAGCGAAAAAAAAAATTAACAACATTCTAGTCACAGTATTTCAACACAATTTATATCCTAATAATTTGGGCCTTTAGTTATAAATAATTTGCTATTGCAAAATGTTTAAAACTGAAACAAGATGCTATTACAGATAACTCAATTTTGTCTCCTACTGTCTTATTTGACAGCTATATAAACAATAAAGTAATATTTTAATTGAAAGAAAGTGCTCCGCAAATATGATCATTGACTGTGCTAGTTTGACTAAAACAAAGATTGCACGATCCACTGATGACAACAGTGTAGGCATTGCACTCAGAGTTCGAGAATATGAGTCAGTTTAGCCTTTGTCTTTCGAAAGCAGCATTTGGTAACGTAACCCAAATCAATCTTATACATCTGGTGAGGAGCCCTTGAGACGGTTACCTTCCTCTGAAAAGGGTGTTGAAACATACTGTAATTGCTTTCAGTGTCTTTTGGCAGGGTGCAGCTCCTGAGTTTAGTGGTTTCTTTATTGAAAGGGTTATTCTCTAAAATTCTGCCAAAGTAACTTTTGTAAAGAAAGTATTGGGTGGCGTGGTCAACGGTGCACTGAAAATACCTTGACTTGTGATCAAAACAAGATGGGAAAAGAACAAAAGTTTAATCTGGAAGATACGGTAAAACATTTTGGGTGTATTTATTTTATTGATTTATTACTGATTGTGGTTTTATATCATCGTGCTGCAGTAGTTACCAGCCACCCAGTACTTTATTCTGTAATAACAATATTAATAATATTAATAAAAGGTTTTGATTGATAATGAAAAAAACAACAAAAAAACTGCGACATAAGATGTTTTGGTTCCAGTCCGCAGTGTCTGCTCAGTCTCATTTCTTTGCTGGTAAAATTTATATCAATAGTCTTCCTCGATTGTTCACATGTTTTCTCATTTCAAGTTTTCTCCACTTTATTGTTTCCTTTTACTGCCAATTGCTTGTGTTTACAGCTATAGTAGGTCATTTTGTGATAAATTATCCCTATAAATTCCAGGTTTCCTGAAAAGCAAGCAGCAATTTTGATTTAAACTTAATACAATAGTAAACTTAAAACAAAGAAATTGTTATTTTATCTTTGAACCTTGCTTTAATGTCCCAAAAAACAAGATGTGATGAAGAACTAAATTGTCATTATTCTTGTTTTTGTGACTAGGTATAAATTCAAATTAGCAATAAGTCAGATCAAATATTTGGATTAAATAACGTATAAAATATACATAATTCCTTAAAAAAAAAAAATCAACACAACAAATTAGCGCTTTCTAGGTATCCTAAACACTAACATGAGACTTAACACTTAAATTTTAACTGGAAAAAATATATATATGAGAGTGCATATAATGTAAATTATTAAAGACTTCAACCTCCATGATCCAAGAAACGTGTTGACTCACCGCACTAATACATTCTAAGGTACCCTATACGATGCAGAGATCACACAGAATCTGACAAGCATGTGATTTCTTCTTTTATCATTCGATTCAGGGGAAATAAAAACACGAAGAAATGTAATCCATTACCCTCATTCTATCACCATATGTCTCCTATATCTGTGACAAACAGGCAGGACTTCTTTCCTTTCCTCTCTCCAGACGGAGTGAGTGTCATACCGTGTTCCAGGGCAAACTGATTTGTGGTGAGATTCTGAGACAAAATGGCCGCCTCCACCCTACCATGCACGCCGACAGGTTGTTGACTGATGGAGTGTCTCCACTCCCGACTCACCTCTGCGTTTTCCTTTTCAGACGCTTCATCTGGCAGGGACCACCGCCACAGTTACGATGATTATGCAGTCAGCTTTAGAATTATGTCGGAGCTTTAGCACTACATCTCGCAACAGCTTGAAAGAGAAAAGTCATCTGCACTCAATAACTTACGGGCCGGCGCTGTGAAATGTCACCACGTCACACCAGTTGTGCTCTGCGGGGGTGGGCCGGAGTTTCACCAGAGACTCTGTGGATTATTTTAACAAGAACTAATCCAAAACCTTGTTCTCACCACTACTTCTGCTCTCTTGTTTTCATCTACATGTGTCTACTGTGTGTTTATTTTTCCTTTCTTTAAAAGAATGACATCAACAATCCATGGAAACACACTGGGGGGGGTGTTCCTTCAAAGCAGTAAATTGTAATCCAGCAGGCTGAACGGACAGAATGTCCACAGAGAGTTTGAAACAACAACATATATGGAGGATGAGGGTTGTGAAGGTCTGTTGTTTGGAACCGTGTATCAATGTGATCATGGTAACATAGTGTGGTGTTACATACAAACATCCAGCTCTTAATAAAGAGTATTTACATTTTATTTTAGTTTTATTTAACTTTAAATACATTGAACTGCCGTAATTAATATTATTGTAGTGGCATTACATTTCAATTAATGTATAATCCTTTTCATCTGTTGTTAAAACTTGTTATATTGTGGTGCTTTTTTGCTGCGGCCTCCTGGTTTTATTATATTCTGTGGTTTATTGTATTGTGCTATTTTATTGTTGGTTTCTGTGAGGCAACCTTAATTATTTTTAAGGGTGCTTTTAAATAAAATGTATTATTATCATCATCATCATTATTAATACTTTATGACTTGGATGGCATTCTTACTATTAAGCTAATTCTTATCTTGTAAAGTTATAGTCAAGAAAACTTTTACTCTTCCACATTTGTTTGAATCTATTTCCCTCCAGATTATTAATTCATTCCCAAACGCTTATTCCGAGATGGCAGTCACAGGGTGCCTCTCCCAGTGTCTTTCGGGCGAGAGGCAATGGACACCCTGGACAGGACGACACAAAGACAGACAACCATTCGCACACACACTCTCATACCTACGGAGTGAACCCACGTAACACGGGGAGGGCATTCAACACCGAAAGGTCACAAGTTGGCTCCCTCTTGACCTGGAACTGAACCGACAACCTTCTAGCTCTGATGCGATCAGGTTAACCACTGCGACACTGTTTGCCCTCTTTGCAGTTTTTTATTTTTTTTTTATTTCATCCACACGTCAACCAGACAAGCAGTGAACAAAGGACTCTTTGTAAAAGTAGCCTAATGTGTTAATGTCACTCTTGCCAACGTACCCGAGCTTGTGCAGGTGTTTGATTGTTACCCAACCTTAACGGTGGACGACATTATTTGCCGCCCCCCGTTTGACCAAGCTATGTGGTTTAAACTAACAAGTCCTGTCCATGTACAAATATTTACAGAACAAATGTCAGACATGAATTCATACAATACAATAATACACCGATACAGCAATTACTGCCGGCAGACGCATACTTGGACCTTTATCTTGGAAAGAGTGCAGCGGAAAAGTAACTTTATTCCAAAAAAGAGAGGAAGTAGACTTTAAAGGTGAACTTTATAAAGTTTGAAGCTAGTGTGTAATAAAAAAGTGAATAAAGTGGGGCACCTAACTATTTTGAACATTCACTCTTCAGATTTTTTGGAGTGAGCATGTTTCCAGTTTTCATTGAAATTTTGTTAAATACTGGATGATATTTATAATTCAAACCTTACAAAAGTGAACGACAACTTATTGTATTTATTAATTTCCTATCAAATATGCTTTAATTTAGATGCCTGTAAATCGAGGACAAAAAAGTAAAAAAATAAAAAAACTAATTTAAAGTTAGTTTTACTTTTATATTATAAAATATTAACATATAATTAAAAGATTATTATAAAAAGATTAAGAACACTAATAAGAATAAGAAAAAAAAAAGTTTTTCAGATCAATATTTAGTGTTGTCCAGTTTATTTCTGAAAAAATAAAATTTCAATTACACATTTGTTACTACACACTATTTATATCGATAATTCTAATGATTAGGATAAGGTGATAGTTTGGGGAGGAACTGAAAATGAAATCTGTCATGGATTAAATCTTTCGACGTTTTAATTCAAACATTTTTCTTTAAAGGGAAACTAATGATAAAACTCAACTCTCCTGACTCACTCACATGTTTCAAACATTAAAGTCTTCCTCTCCCAGATTCAGTAAGCCCCTCATCATGAACGTGTTTTGAATTAACTAATTTATTGATGACGTGCGGTGACAAACCTTGATACTTGACCAATCACAGCAGAGTGGGTGTGGTTATGGTAAACAAGATTTAATCTCAAGAAAAGTGTGTTTCAGTGGACATTTTCTAAAGTAAATACTTTTTTGTACAAACAGACACACACTGATGATACAATAAAAAATACAATACAATAAAAACTTGTGTTATCAGTTTTATCTTGATCTTTAAAATATATACTTTATTGAATATTGTTTTGATTGTTTAAGCGCTTTGTGACCCTGGTCTGGAAAAGCGCTATACAAATAAAAATACTTACTTACTTACAATAGAGTTCAAGATCTATTTAAGAGACATTAACATCAACACATTAGTAACCTTTTGAATAGTAAAAGGCAGAAAAATGGATTTTCTTCTGATAAGATGGAAATAAATTGAGGAAATCACCGTAATTAAGAAATGAAGGAAATACCAACATTTACTCTGACTGCCAAAAGCCTAAAAAAATTGCCAGTAAGTATGTCTAAGAAAACAATTTAAAATCTTAATTTGATCTAATTCTACACTGTAGTAGGAAATGGCAAACACAGCATTGTAACCGGAGGGGAGCAGTGGATTGTTAGTCCCAACAGTGATTTAGACACAAACAAGGATGATTGCGAGAGTGAGGAAAAAAAAAAGAAGAAAACATTTAGCTGCTGGCAGGAGAACAAAAGTTGACCCAGATCAGTTTTGAGCCTCACATCGAAGGGACTGGCCAGAGAAAGTAAATCTCTCGGGCTCACAGGATCGGACACTGATCCAGCTGTGAAAATGCCAAAATGTCAGAATACGCAAGAATTCAGACACTTTCAAAAACATTAGAGAAAAAAAACACTGTTAAAAACCTCATGACAGCCCCTGGAAAAAATGACTCACTGTGGTTGGATTCTTTTTACCATTTTCATAATTATAAGTTGTTTCTTTAAACAACAAGCTCTGTGAGGTTTTTCAAAGTGTCTTCTGCGAAAAATGTAAACAAGTATCTTTGAAATAATTGTGATGTGGGATTGGTACAAACCCTTGTGATTCATAAATGTAAGGCTTCTTAAATTGTTTGACTGAATTTTACAATCAAATTACAATTAACTTTATCTGGGGCACTAATGTATATCCATCCATCATTCACCGCTTCTCTGAGGTTCGGAGCAGCGGCTGGAACAAAAAGTTCAAACTTTAATCTCCCCAGAAATTGCTTTCAGCTTTTCAGGGAGAACTCTGATGTGTTTTCAGGACAAGCGAGAGACATCCTCTCTTGCAGAAGATTGTTTTGTGTTGATGAAGCCTCATTAAGCAGCGTCCACTAGATGTCACTCTCTGCTCTTGCATCTATTGTTTTCACCATCAATTTGATTGAAACTCTATGTTGTTTGAAAGAAGAGGGCGCCACCTATTGAGCAAGAAACATGGCTAAACAAGAAACAAGGAGACGTGGCTGTACTTTAAGTCTCTCCTGAATGACTTAGCTCCTCCCCTTATCTCTAGTGATGGGTTGATGAAGCTTCATGAAACAGTGTCGTGGTGTTTAGCGGTCAGTAGATGGCGCCATCAGTTTAAAAATGACGTGATGTTTCATTAGAACAGTTGTTCAAAACAAAGTAAAATAGTGCAGAGACCGCCATCTAGTGGACTCTGAACATAATGACACTGCTTCATGAAGTTTCATCGACACATCACTACTTATTTACTTGTATCTGTGATCTTTGTCTTTGAGTCACCCCTACTTAATGTTGATAAGGAAAGATTTGGTAGAGAGCTCTACCTTTTGGCTCAGCTCTTTCTACACCACCACAGACCAATAGAGAGACGTCGTGACTGTGTTAGCAACACTTATCCCTGGATATCTTGCTAAATCGCCCTAGTCTTGAACAAGACGACCCCAAGACATTCATACATTATCTACTATTTCACATTTGTTTTTTCGTACTTGGAAACTGTGTATTCATGAAATAGAATATAGTAAAAAAGTTATATGAAAAACATAAATTATGAAAAAGAACATAATCTTACAGAAGTTGTATTCTTAGTAATGTATAAAATATATTTCTATAAACCGTACAAACAATCTTTTATTTGCATCATCTAATTGAAAATGAAATTGATTCTACTTTTGTCTGATTTAAGCTTTGTACTTTCCGGATTTTTGTACCTTCAGATAAATCTGTTGACACCCAAGGAGCCAAAGATTAAAATCACACAACTCAGCTCGCCCTGACAAACAGTCAGATCTCCACTAGAACATCATAAACATCGTCTTATCACAGACATCCTCATTCACTTCACAGACATATTTATTATAGATAATACTGTAAACAGCGTGTTTCTGCTCAGAGCTGTTTGAAAGATGACAGGTGTGTTTTTCTGGCCGCTGCATTTTCCTTATGTGCAAACCGAGCTTCCCTGCAGGACATTCACTCAAATGTGTCCAACTACGGCTGAGTCCATCAGTGCTGTGGGCTTTACTGGATGTTGGTTCAGGCCTGCAGGGAGGGAACATTCAGGCTTCCTTAATCACAGCACAAATGCCTTTATTCATCTTCTGAACAGTGCAATTAATTTCAGTGCCAGTGTCAGAACCTTTGGGGAAATCTGACCTGTTATTGCCTCTCAGAGCTGTGCATGTTCTTTCTCCAAGTTCCAGACAGACATTCAAAACTCATTTCAAGCCTTATATAATATTCAAATTCAGCACTTCCAGAGGCTCGCTTAAGTTTCTTTGTGTTAAATGCACAATAGAATGACTTCTCGAGAGTCAGGCTTTTGTGCAAAAAGCACGAGGCAAAATTAAAACATAATTAAAAAAAAGGCTTGGCTCTTTAGCTTCACGTAGGATGTTAGACTAATTAAAGAGATATTTTTAAAATTCTGTCTGAACTCAGGTACATTAATAATCCAATTTCCTCCAAAGCAGCAGGATTGATGGGGACGTAAAGACAACTACAGGAAATACAAATATGTGCTTCAGTTTCATTATGAATTCAATATGAATAGTGGACACTTTTATTATATGAAAAATAAATATGAAAAAAGTTTGATTTTTATTTTAATATGACAGTAGGTGACATTACCCGGGGAAGTCTGAAGTACAAAGGTTTGCTCTAGCAAAGGTCTGAAAAAAAAAGGAAAATAAAATAAAAATGACTTATCTTAGGGTCAAGGTGACCCGGATGCCTGAAAACAAAGGTGCTTGTGGTATCCCTTGTGCTGTCTCTGGGTCAAGGTGAACGACCTTTCAGAAGTACACATGTAGCCTCTGGGTCACCTTGACTCTGACATAACTGCAACAAGAAAGATCACTATAGATTTCTACAACTCAGAGAGTTTTACTACAGAGAAATACACAAATAAACAAATAGAAAGAAACACAAATAAGAAGAAAAACGGTGTAATCCAAACTTTAATTGGGGCCTATACATTTTGGAAATGTAGAATCATCTCAACATTGTACCAGCAATTGATGAAATATAAAGAAAAAACTACACATTATGTAAAAGAAAAATGGGAAAAGTAGTTCCTTATCAATATTTCTCAAGAAGAATGAATTTACAATGTCATCCTGTATCTGGAGGCACATTGTTGGAAAAAGATTCTTTATCAAACCGAAGAACTAAAAGTAGGCAACTGTCATCAGATCAACCATGTTGGAGGAATTGTGAAGCTGTCAATATAGATCATGCTCACTTTTCTTAGTATTGTGCTAAAATTGTAAAATATTGGCAGGATGCGCATGCAGTAATTGAAAAATATTTTGGGGTATAATATTCCACATTTAAGTTCTGTTTTGTAATTGGGCATACATTCAAATATCTTACTCAAGGAAGACAAATATTTGTTTAAAATACTTTTGGCAGCATCTCAAAAGGCAATAACAAAGAAATGGCACAGGACACAATCACGTACAGTTGAAGAGTGGACTCGCGTTAAATGTGAAGTGTTTTGAAATGGAACTGTTGACTCATAAGATAAGGAAAAAAGAAGAGAAATGCTAATATAAATAAAGAAAATGGACTTCGTTTACACAGCAAAGATGAAGATTATTTTGAGTGAATCTGTGTGTGTGTAAAAGGTAGGCACAATCCCTTATTTTGCTTTAATAATATTTGTTTGGTTTTCTCTGTGTAATCAATTATATGTGTATGTCTGTTTATGTGCTTTAATGTGAAACAATTCAATTAAAATCAAGTTTGAAAAAAACAAGAACAGGTAATTATGAAAATATCCTTCTCTGAATTAATCCATTGAAAAGAATAATTGTAACATGGCGATAATATCTTGTCTTAATAAAAGTTAGCGCTCACTGCTCCTGTGAATTAATGAACGCCACTTGGAATGAAATCCAACGAGTGTTCCGTTATTTCCAAGACTTGCTTTATGGGTTGAAGATATTCCAGCATAAGAGTGACATGTTCTTCCTGCGAGTGACTCTTGATCCAAGATGTGAGAGGAACCAGATGCAACCACAGCAGTTATGACTAACTGAAATTATTACAGAACCCAGATCTGTAGCGCACACCGATTTTGGAGGGCTTCGTGCACAGAGTTGTTAAACATAAAACGTGTTATTTTTAGAACATGATACAAGTCAATTCATCAATGTGATTGGATTTGATCCACTTCAAGAGGAGTGAGAACACTTGGATATGTGGTCATTTTTGGCCGATCAACATTTTATAAGCACTTACTTGTCACATAGTTAGGTGAGTCTCAGACTGTATAATAGTTTCCAAAACACGTTCCTCTGCTTCTCTGTTCACTGTGACCACTGTGGCAGGAAACCACCAGGAGACACTGATACTTTGCTTAAGTTCCCATAAATTACAGCCTCCAAAATCGGCTCAACGGAATCCCTGCTTGAAAGGCCTCTGGAAGTTAAGCAGCCATGTTGCCTGTAGATTAGAACTCATGCTATGGCTATATTTATTGTTTGCTTTAAACGCCTTTTGGTACTGATCTGAGCCTCACAAGTCTCAATAACGATACTAATTTATGAAGCTGGTCTGAGGAAATCTCTGGTTGAACTGCACCCTTTGTGTCGACCTTAGTGGGAAATCCCTCAGAAGAGCAGGAGGAGGTTTCTATTATGCTTTTGTCAAACTCTTGCTACTACTCTTCTGTAACAGATAATTTCCCTTGTTCCACCCCGCCTGCACTCTCTTCTATACCTCCTTTTAATTTCTCCCATTACTTGACTGATTGCAAATCTGTTTTCATGCCCTCTACTTACAGTATCTTATTCCCAGGGACGTGATGCAATATGAGTCAAATAAAATAAAATGAATACTGTGTCACGTAAAGAACCCTGAATAAAAACCCTACATTTACAGCTATGCGAGGGATACGAGAAGGCAAATGATACAAAATGTAACTTACAATTCTAGATTCCAGCGGTGCATGAAAAGTGTCTGTATCAGGCTGCAGAGTATTTAAGATCCAAATAATGTTCCTGTTTCTTTTCTCCTCCTAATGATATCATTGTTTGAACATGGAACTCAACTGGATGGCTAACATTTAATTCCCTCTGACTTCATAGGTCATTGGGCGCTACCAGTTCTGGGGGTTTATGTCGAGCCACAGATGTGTGCAATAGAGGTAAGTAAGTAAGTCAATTATATTTGTGGAGTGATTTTCCAGACCAGATTCACAAAGCGCTTAACAATAAAAACAAAACTCAATAAAAGATATACTAAAAAGGTCAAGACAACACCGAGAACAACACGGGAGTCTCAGAAAATCAAGGAAAAGCCTGCACGAATAAAAAGGTCTTAAGATGTTTCTTGAAGGAGTCAGTAGATTCTGATCCACAGACCTCAGAGCCCGTTTAATTAATGTTCAACAGAAAAGATACAATTGATACTGATTGATTTAGTTATTTAAAGGGTCCAACTCATATTTATCTCAAAAAGGACTAACGTGCTTGTGCATCCTTTAACATTGGAGTTTAGCCGTTTTTTTTTATTTAAGGGCAATAAATGTGTTGATTTAAGTTTCAATTAAATTCATCTTGGACCTCTATTGTAATCATCAGTATGTGTCTGTTTGTATAAAACTCTCTTGTCATTGAAATATTTACATAAAAAAAAGTCCTTTCCACTAAAAACGCTTGTTTTTTCTCTATCTAAAATCTTGTTTACCATAACCACACACACTTTGCTGTGAATGGTCCAGCGTCAAGGTGTCACCACACATTATCAATCCCGGAAGTCTCCTACTCTATGGTACTCGTTGTATAAATAAATGAATACAGCTGGGGAGAAGTTTATAAAGTAATAACTTCAAAACATTGTCATGATGATGGCCCTATCCATCTTGGAGAGGAAGACTTCAACATTTGAAACATTGTCAGGAGAGTTATATTATAGATGGCATGATCTTAGTGTAATTAATTTGGTCTATTTAATTTAGCTTCTTTCTATTTTCAAGTATAAGTACGTGCCACAATGTTGTCAGTGCCAAGTATATCCACATCAGTGGAAAGCATTGCTAGCATGAGCAGGAGAAACAGAGCCAACATGAAGGTCCAGGAAACGTAATTTTCCATCCGTCACAGACGACAGCGTGGCGGTATAGCTGGTAACTCCACAGTCACAGGCTCTGACGGACAGTAGATGTGAAGGTACGTCTCCAGTTCCCTGACATTCAACGGATTGGAATTTGACCCTATGGTCTACAGAAGGATCTCACTTCCTCACCGGTGATTGTCTGCCTACATTCGACCATCTTCTTACCCGACGGTGCCATGGGACATTATCAGTGTCAGGTCTTTAAAGTACTTTAGAGATACATTATATTGTCTCTTCCTATTGTATTGGAAATAGTTCTGATACATTTAGAGATTGCAAAAGTAAGTTTGTGTCTCTTCGAGTTAATTCTCATCTTGAAAAGAAACAAGCACATCATCAAAGAAATACATTTTTAAATGGTATCTCTTAGACTTGTGGTCAAGATCGCAATCATGACACTTCCGAGACCAAGACTTTTGCAAATTGAGACAAAGACAGAGACCGAAAATAAATACAACACACCAAATACAGAAAAGAACTCAATCAAATTTAAGAACACATTTCGTATCACCGAAAATAACTATAATAAATAATTTAATAAAAGTGGAAAGATGTAGAGACACAGAAAACTAAGGACCAGGACAATAACAAAGATCGTCAAGAAAATGACCAGGAAACAGTGTTTGATACTAGTATTTTATGTTTAGTTACAACAGTGTATAATGCACCCTTTCTATTAGTAAAATCATCTTAGAACACTTTAGATCTAGTTGTTTTGTTTTTGTTGCTGGCTCGGCATTAAAATTGACCCTGTTTAACCTGTGAAAATTCAACATATAATGAGTGAGTGTTGTTAGAAAAAGACTCTCCAGATCTTCGCTGGATGTTAAAAACAGAAGCGGCATGTTTAAGTGACCTTGTTCTTATGATACGTTTCCGATGAAGGGGAAGTGTTGAGACACCTAGAAGAAATTTTTTTCGCTTTTTAATAGACATGGTTAAATTTCTAAACGATGTCTGTGAGGATGAACAGGACAGCCTTGTGCAAATTGTTTGGGTCAGCTACTTAGAAAGCAACAAATAGAAAAGTCAATGTACTGTGATGGATATAGGAAAGATAAACATGTTTTTAGCATCGCCCGAGTTAATTGGTGGATGTGACAGGTTAAAATTCAGCCAGACGAAGCACTTAGAAAATGTTGCTTTTACTATTTGAAATAGCGAAATGAATCACTCTTGTCAGTAGCCTCTTCATTTATTTTCCCTTATTTGCAACAGGGTGTGTTTTTGGAAAGCAGCCGTTGCTTTAGAGTGCTTGCTAGACAAATATCAACAGGCGGGATTGGAAATAAATTACTCCGCCAAGTGACTCCTACTGCATGTCAAGTGAGGGCGCGTGTGTGTTTGTGTGAGCATATGTGTGCGTAAGTGCATGCTGTTTATTAATGTGCAAACGTGCGAGCCAAACATCTGGCTTACCTCCGACATTGAACATTTACGCGGTGCACACGGGTCAGAGCGAAAAACTGCCAAATAAGTCATCAGGATGAGATACAGGGAAGAAGCAGCATATGTTCTGGAGAGCAGGACCAATCAGTCTTGAAGACAACCTGCTCTTAAAATCACTTAGGGATGACCTCATTTAGAAGTGCTCAGCAAACACCCGTCTCGCTACTTTCCTTACGTTGTCCTAATATTTACACTGAGGCGAAAGGTGTCCGACAGCGTTGTCCAAATATCTTCTGCATCTCTCACCAAACGATTTTCTGCAGTTTGGAGTTGAGGGAAAAAATGTCATCACACTGCAGTGGATCACCCCCATCTTTTTCTAATTATGCACCGCTACTTTTTTCTCAATTGCCTTGTAAAATGTTTTTCATGTCGAAAAAAAAGGAAAAAGAAAAAAAAGGAAGGTCCAGGACCTAATTAGCACTGGAGCCAAGAGGAAACATGCTGTTCCTGCTCAATGGAGTCAATTATAACCGAATGTCGAGGTCTGTGTGAGTGCATGTGTGTATTTGCTTCTGCCCGATTAAAACAAGCCTCCAGGGACTCCACCTGAGTTTACAAAAACAAACATTCAGAGGCTCTGTTTTTTATCGGCCGTTCTATACATCAGATTAAATTTCCCCTTATGTTAATTCATCAAATTATTTATAAATATAAATCTTACTGAATAGTTACCGTCCATCTGAAGCATATGTGTCAAAACCTTATTAAGTTATTTTATGTGGCCGACTGGCTTAAAAAATCCAAGTATATAAATGTTCAAGTTGATATTGTCACGACCCCAGCTAGTTAGGATAAGGGATAATAACGTAAATATCCCTTAAAGTTACGCAGGAAAAGCAAAACACTCGAGCAAAAGAACCAAAGTTAATTCATAGACAGGCAGATTGAGGATACAGAGGAGGCCGACTGCTCACACTGAAAATCAGCTACTTTGATTACAATTAGCAACAGGTTTATACCAGGTGTGAGGCAGGTGAAATGATACGGGGGTTGGTGCAGGTGTTGAAATGTCTAAAACGTTAGTGTTTGGTCAATGAGGTCAAACTAGATCAAACAATGTCCACTTCCTAATCGGATTCATACTTCCATTTGGATAGCCCTCGACAAAACTGCTAAAATATTTAGTTTGACACATCTGATCTAAATCAATGTACACTTCTCCTATGGGGTAATTAAAAGCTAAAAAAGTCAAGGACCTGCCCCTTCACTTCCTCCTAGGAAACAAAAGTAGCCTTAAGTTGTCAATTATACCCGGGTAAAGGTTTTTGTATAGAAGATCATTTCTTATGGAGGAGGAGTTTTAGACACCGAGCTCTCTCTCTGTGTATCCTTCTTTTACTGCATTATATTCATCACCTGTGCAGTTTACATTTTTCTCTTCTCTCCCTGAGCCCCAGGGCTCAGCTGCTGCTGGATCCAGGATCTCCACCATGTCAACGGATCCAGAGTTCACCCCAGCAAACCTCCACGGACTCAGTTGCCCTACTCTATACTCTCCTCTTTTCTCTCACTGTATCCTCCCTCACTCTTTTCCCCATCCATCTCTCACCCCCCCTCCTAATCAGTCAACATTGAGTCTGGTTCTGCTCGAGGTTTCTGCCTTCTAAAAAGGACGTCCCTGATTGTTTGCCGGGATTTGTTTTTCTTTTCTCCAATATAGTCCTACTTAAACTCTAGTGTCTTGAGATTACTCTCTTATGATGAGACACTTTAAATGAAAATGAATATGTCACATAAATGATCATCACTACGAGACTTTTCAAAAGGTCTCATTTTTTGCCTACACCTGCTTTGCCCCCACAGATCTACTTCCAGCACTCACCCCGGCATGTTGTCAGAGACTGCATTGGCTATTGATTTTCACTCTGCGATAACTAATGTCTCCTGACCCCAGCTACATATTAAGAACTGCTTGTTCCTTTTTCCATTGGAGAGAGAGGGGGGAACGAAGCATCAACAACTTATTTGGCACAAACTGCTCTCACAGAAAACGATTAAAGCAGCAGATTCCAATGAGCCATTTAGCCCTTACTTAGCTTTCGGGGGGAGTGCTCGATGTGAGATTAATTGTTTTATCTGAGCCAGAGAGAACTACCAATAAGAACAACTTTGCACTTTGCAGCACGGACAGTTTTTTATCTTTAGACCAGGAGATGCTTTTGTTACTAATACGTCCTTTTAATAACCCTATTTCTCTCCATCTGTTACATTAAATCTTTCCACCTGTGGTTTACTGTTTAAGGAAACACAATTGTGACTGTTTACCTCGGTTTGCTTGGTGTTTAAATGTTTCGATTTGTGCAGGTGGCAAGAGAACAAGGAAAAAGGAGCAGTTTGTTCTCTTAGAGCGTCATTGTCTTTGAAAATGATTAAAAAATCTCTTAGGTTTATAAGGCTCTAAGGTAAAACACATTATGTGGTTTCCTTGTTGCTTGTACTCACTCACTCACTCACAGATTTCATTAGATTGTGTGCGTGTTTTATTCTTTCATCTGTAGGTTGTTTTTTGTGTGTATTTGCTACTATTCATTCGACTGTCTCGACTGCTTGGTTTTCAAGTTTCTAATCAACATCGATGAGACAGATGTGGGTCAATCCCGATGGTCAAAAAAAAGTCCTTTTTTTTTCTCACCTTACTCCTCCTGCATCTTGTTCGACTCCATCAGAAGGTCAACGGCCCCTATAGATTTACACCTCTCACCTAATCACATAGGTATAAATTCCCGAGAGGCTATTTTTTTTTCTTGCATGATTCATAGTCCAGGAGGGAAATGTCTCAGTTGCTGCTAATGAAGCATAAGGTCAGACTTTAATCATCACCTGCATGTGCTGCTCCAGCATCTCGCTGAATGGCTTCAATCTGCTGCAAATATCTGGCATGTCAGGAGGGACAGGAAGCACATTTCATATTCGTGAAATTTCAAGAAGACAAATGATTTGAAGACATATGGCCTTATTTATAAACAATTTCCCAAAGGAGACCTCCTGAGGGATCAATAAAGTTTTACCCTTAACCTTAACCTTATTTGTAAACTCAAGCCAAAAAATACCTTTATATGACATGTATTTCAAATGATCATAAAGAGGGTGGGTTTACTCTGGGAACTCCGGTTTCCTCCCACAGTCCAAAAACATACAGAGGTTGATTGAGAACCCGTCAAGTGAGGTATAACTGTCCGTTGGTATAAGTGTGTGTGTGAATAGTTGTGGGTCTTTGTGTGCCCTGCAACAGACTTGTGTCCTGTCCAGGGTGTCCCCCTTGGATAGGAAATTGGATAGGCTCCAGAGCCCTTAACCCCCCCCCCCATTGGGGATTAAGTGGCATAGAAAATGATGAATGAAAAACTTGAAACACTATTTAAAAGAGAACCAAAGAGTTGCTCTCGTAGAACTGTCAGTACTGTAGCTACGATAAAGACATTTCATCAGTCTTAAAACATGAGGGAGAATGCAAAATGCTTGGTTGTGAGTAAAAAAAAAAAAAAAAAAAAAAAAATGAAATCAACAAAATAATCTAATCCATTAATTTTGATATTGTTTGAATCCAAATAATGGAAATAGTATGATATATATTTCTACACAAATTTTCTTTTTCTCTCTGGAACTGTTCAAATCAAGTATTTTTTATCAAGCCTCACAAACAGTGGAAACTCAAGGTCAAATGAAGACTTGAATCTTCTTCCTAGAAAATAAAATAGACGTACACATGCTGCATGCATCAAAATCCATATTAATCTCGCTACCTAGGACCAAATCATTCCATCTGACATTTATATTTCATAAGTGCCACTTTAGTTCACTGTGTAATGATTTAGTAACTTAGGACACGAGCCAAGAGCCCTGTTTCCTTCCACCCCCCCACCCCCACATAACACACCTATAAAGCAACCCATATATGTAACTCAACAATGAGTAGTTGCTACACATTCATTTTGGAGTACATATGAACGGGAAAAAAACGAAGAAGTATGTGTGCAACTACAAAAGTTTCTTCATTTTTAAACTTTTGCTTCTAGCTGCACAGAGGGTCAAAGGTCAGCAATGATAATAGCCAAGATTATTGTTGTTGAGAATGATTGGGACTCCAGGGATAGGGAAGAAAAAAACTACTTCCAATAAAAGCACTGCTCTAAAAGCCCTTGTTGCATTTGTGTGTGTGTGATTTTCATGACAAATGGAGCGGATTTTTACTACACAACTAATCAATTTGTCAGAAAATCATGCATCTATATAAACAGCTTGAGTTGTCGTTAAGCAGTGTGCGTTTCCTGTTGGGCGAATTCGTGTGTTAGTCTGAGACATTTGTCCTACGCTTCATTTGCTGCTATTTACATTACAGCATGCCTCAAAGTCATTACGTTGATGAATTGTCGGGAAGTTATGAATCCAGGCAGTACATATAAAACCATTTTTTTATTTGAACCACATCGCTTTAAAGTGAAAGTTTTAAGCATAGTTACATCTGAGTAAATAGAAGTAGTACCACTGGTGAGGGACAGTGATGAAGTGGTTGAATAATAAAAAATAAAGACTAAATCAATATGCCACTGGTGTCTCAGGGTTGATAGATGATCTTGGAGAGGGTTACTGATGTAGGCCCATAGGAATAAGGCCGTTCTGGTGCGTCCATGCTGCACCCCACACAGGGATGCAAAAGAAAGCCGGGGAAAGGAATGGACAATCTCCACTTGCTGGAGGGAAGACTAATGATGGATGGGGCGTAAGAACGCCAGAATCCCTCCAAGAGATTGAGAGCAAGTCTGTCAGTGTAAAAGTGGCAGAAACTAATGGCTGAGATAGAGGTCGGCTCACATTGTTATGAACTCCCCGACATTGATGCTCTTCAGGTCGTGTTGCCTCCCAAGGGGTGTTTGGGAGACTTTTTTGACTGAGTAGATGGCCAGTTGGCAATCGCTCTGAGTGCTTCTGGAGATTCATGCTTCAGACCTTGCTACTCTGGTAAGAAAAATTGGGGCTGTATTTAGAACAATTTCGGCGCTGTGTTGTTGCACCTTGCTAACACGTGGAAAGCTTGCTCTTAAGATGATTTCTGTGGTTATATTTGTCGCATGTTTCTGTACTTGAGTAGCATTCAAACCATCACGTCACCAATTTTAGTGGGGGTAATTTGCGGCAGGAGTGGAGTGAAAAGATGATTTTATTCAATTCTATATTAATCTTTGTATCCTGTTTTTTTTGTATCCTTTTTCTTTTGTTTCATTGTTCTTTATACGTGCACTTTGTTCTTTTGTTTGCATTTGTTCATGTTCTTGTTTTTATGAAACCTGCTGTTGGCTGAGATAGAGGTCGGCTCACATTGTTATGAACTCCCCGACATTGATGCTCTTCAGGTTGTGTTGCCTCCCAAGGGGTGTTTGGGAGACTTTTTTGACGAAGATGGCCAGTTGGCAATCGCTCTGAGTGCTTCTGGAGATTCATGCTTCAGACCTTGCTACTCTGGTAAGAAAAATTGGGACTGTATTTAGAACAATTTCGGCGCTGCGTTGTTGCACCTTGCTAACACATGGAAAGCTTGCTCTTAAGATGATTTCTGTGGTTATATTTGTCGCATGTTTCTGTACTTGAGTAGCATTCAAACCATCATGTCACCAATTTTAGTGGGGGTAATTTGCGGCAGGAGTGGAGTGAAAAGATGATTTTATTCAATTCTATATTAATCTTTGTATCCTGTTTTTTTTTGTATCCTTTTTCTTTTGTTTCATTGTTCTTTATATGTGCACTTTGTTCTTTTGTTTGCATTTGTTCATGTTCTTGTTTTTATGAAACCTGCTGTTGAACTGGAAACCAAATTTCCCAAAGAGAGATTAATAAAGTCAATCTATCTATCTATATATCTTAAAAAATAGTGCATGACAGAAATTATCCTAGCTGCTCAAACAAATACTTTATCAACTATTAAAAAACCCCAATTTCATTTGCAAATCGATACCATTTTTGCTGTGGGGGGGGATTGCTTTGGTTTGCACCAATTTGCTGTTAAACCCCCAAGGACTTGCTATTTTGATTTGTGTCTTCTTGCAATTTCTATATTGAAAACCATTTCTAGTGGGTTTAAGTCCATTTTTAATAGAGAAAAGGCCGTTTTGAGTGACTCAGTCTGGCCATTAGGAACATGTTATCTGTCTCCATTGGTCTGAGGCATTTTATGACTATTTTTATTCTAGTCAACCCCGGCTGATGTTAAAATATCAGCCGGGGTTGACTAGAAAAAATAAAAAAAGTCTATATTTTACACTCGCACAGAAAGTATTTCGGGAAAATATTTACAGTGTAGACTGTAAGCACTCTGGAAGTGCATCATGATAAGCATGATCTACCAAAGTGAACATAACTCGTTTGTTGGATAATTACTTACAGCAAGACTTGAAAGTCTCTATCAAAGAACTCATGCAGAGAAAAGCATTTGATGCCATAATTAGGTCTCACTTCCTTCAGCGGCACGACCCAAAAGGTTCAAGACGGAAGACGCTTTTTCAAGCGGGGATAACAGTTTCATCCCTATTCCTCCCGTCCCAGCCACAGAAGGTGGAGCAGATTAGGTGTCAGATGATATTTAATGTGGAGAAGGCCCGTCTCTTCAGCTGACGTCCTCTCCTGGGTGCTCTGCTGCGAGGCGCTGATACTCCACCACGCTTCATCCCAGGCCTCATCAAATGTACAGAAGCATATGGTGGTAGAACAAAGATAGCGGAGGATAGAAACAGGTTGAGGAAAGGGTTTCGCAGTGGGGGAAAACAAGTCATTACCAGGAAGTAAAAAAGAGGAAAGCAAGCAGAAGAGAGTGGGATGTCAGGGGAATGTTCCGAGGGAGGGTAGCAAGGAAGAAAGATGGTGGCATATCTGGGACTTTGAAGATTAAAACTAGGTTAGAAAAGGTTAGTAGGTTAGAAATGGAACTTTTACTTTACTAAGGCAGCATTTTGAAAAATCGGTTAATTTTTCAATTCTTGATATATATTAAAATTAATATGTATGAGTAGTAGAGATAAATGATTAGCGAGCCATCAGAGAATGAATGGACTTTTGGTGCTTCAACATTCAACTTATTACTGCACACAGTGCAACTGTCATCCATCCAAGGCGGGACTTCTAGCTCTTCTGGGCGAATACTTTGTGGTTTCCAGGCCAATCCAGAGCTAGTATTGTATTACAAGGTAAGACAGAGAGAGATTGTTAAATTAATAGGCTCTAAAAATGTTCTAATTTTAAGTCTGAGCTACATTATTTTAAGATGCCTTTAGCTAAGAGTATATTACATATGTTTGCTGTTATAGTCGTTGTCTTCATTTTTCTTAGTGTAGCCCATCATGTTCTTCTTTTAACCTCCTCATCAGTTGAGTGTTGTGTCCAAGATCATCTTCTTTTATGGAAGCATGTGTGTGATTTACTAACACAAGTCAGATCCTCTAATCAGAGTATAAACAATAAGACAAATATATTGTTGGATACAACTATGCTAACAAATGCTATGGTAGTGCCACACTCAACCTTACAGATGCATCCAATCTTTGATGAATTGCAGTTTATTGTTTCATCTGAGGCCGAGAAACACTGACAAACGGTGACAGTTCTGAAGATAAGATGATGGAAATGGAGTAGCCACAAAAAAGGCCTATGATAAGAGAACGAAAATATCTTTACTGGGAGAAAATAATGTGGAAAAAGCTGTCAGTCCCTGCATGGTAGGTGAAAAGAAACAGCCTTGAAGTTAGTATAATCAATTTAAGTGTCATAATTTAGGTCTCTCTTCATATGCCTCTCCTCCTCCACCTACTAGTTCTATGTCCATTATTTCTCTTCGATTTGTCATCCTCACTCAAGTGTGCTGAAAGCACAACAGGAGGGCAAGGATACTGCACGTTAGGAACGCAGCCTTGAACGGGCAATTTGTACGTCTTTTCACATGTCTGAGCCGTGTGACGACATCAATTATAAGTCCAATGTGGAGGATGTTTTGTAAACAACACGGCTCTTCAGATTTCCGGCTGCAGAATAGAAACTTGGATTATTCAGAAATACATCTTGGTCTGTTTATTTATGTGCCTGCCAAAAGGAAAATCTCATTTATCACCTGTCAAAACAAGAAAGTGTGCCAAACTGGAGAGATTAGAACATCAAATGCTTATGCTATTAAACACATCTCAATTCAATTAAACCAAGAGAAGATGATTTTGAGAAGTGAATTGAACCAAAATCTGAATGTTTCCTGCTCATTCTCTGATCACGTCAACAAACAAGCTTCATGAAACATTATCAGTACTTCCAAAGCCAACGAGGCCACTGTATAATCAATGCCTTTGAATGAATAAATGAATGAATCGTTTATTTCGGGCATAACAGTTAGATAAGCTTTGAACATATATTAAAATGAAACAAAATAGAAAAGATGTTAAAAACAAAATATTTTACAATAGAAAGTGCCGTCTAGTGGACTGGAAAGATAATGATAACCATCTCACAATAATGATATCACTACTATCTAATAATGCCACTACATTAACTACTACTGCAAAATGGAAAGTACGCCCATAACTAAATAGAACTTAAGTATAATTTATTAAACACATTTAGACATTTTTTTTTTTTTTTTTTAAACGATTAGCTCACACAAATATTTTCCTTATTTTATAACTTTACTAATCTAAGATAAACTTATATTTTTACGATCCAAAAAAGTTGCACTTCCTCTCAATCTTCAGATGTAAACCAACAGATAGTTCACCCCAAATTCAAACATCAACACGACAAGAGGTAATGTCAAGGAACATTTTTTTGAAGTCTTTATTCTAAGGTGTAGCAGGAGTTTATAGAATAACAAGCGATACAAACAGATCACTCAGATACTCGCAATGGCTTCCAGAGCACATTCAGCCTACTCCCTACACTGGAAGCGCTCGCATTAACATATTAACAAATTAACTATACTTACAAAAACCTGCAACTTAAACGTATATAAACATAACAGAAATATATCTAAAATGCATTCATTTAACATTTGCTTTCACCTCTCACTTGCATTAACACAAATTTTACAAAATCTAAGTGACGTTAATGGCGGCAGTCAGCTGTGACAAGCTTTAAATTACACAAGCAAAGTGGAACTCGGCTATCTTTTATCGAGAAAAATGTCTAAAAATATGAACAGAAATTATGCTAAACACTTACCAGTCCAATTGGTTTCAAAGAGCCAACACTGTCTTATGCTTTAACATGAACAAACACAGGATGATTGATTAAACCTCTTCTCTTCACCACAAAAGCCTCACATCCTTAGTTATATTTGCTCGAAAATATCATTATAATGTATTTTAGCACCAATAGTACACTCAACTAATTTGATAAAGAAATGAGGGACTTTTTTTTTTTTACCCCAAAAGGATAATTAATGATAACTCAAAAGTTTCAATACAAATAATACAGTATCTGTCTTAAGAATTCATGCTTGGAAGAGTTAACTTGAGTCTTTATATACTTGTTTTGGTAGTGACAAGATTATCATTGACAATTTCTCTCATCAAACATTTGTTTATTTTACTTTTTCATTTATCTGGTGAGCTTCATTTGAGGGTCAGGAGGCCGGTCCAAAGCATCCTGCAGCAGCATTCCCAATTTGTTTCAATTAGATTGTGATCAAGTCACCACGGAGGCCACGGCATATGATTTACATCATTTTCACACCAATCAAACCAGTAAATGACCTCTCTGTTCTGCGAGGAAGGATTCGTCAAGTCTGAACTGTAATTTATTTCGGTCTTCCGCTCTCGCTGGTCAGCCATCTGGGGCCAACGGATTGGCTAATGTGATGAACATACTCATCACGTCGGCTAATGGAGTCCCATTAATCGGAATACCAACTCCACACCTATGTAATTATAGATTTAACATGGTGCATATGCTGAAATTGTTGTTCCGGGTCCATGAAATCCGCCTTAAAGAGCAGATGTTCAATAGTATAATAAATGACCTTGATGTAAAAGTGTAGGCAATTTTTTTTAATGTATTTTAAAAGTGTTTTTAAGTCGGTCATTTCTCTGTGAACATGTTCTGAAAGAGAAAAATAAAGACAATTGTGGAGTCCTAGGAGAGTTGTCACGGTGTCAACAGAATCACTTCTCCCTCCCTGTTCCCTCGACAAGCTTCATTGCTCATCTTACATTTGGACCAATGTCACCCTAAGAGTCCCAAGTGGCTTTACATCTTCCGGAGATGAAGTTGCTCTCGTTGTTTGTTAGTGAGATTTAAAAGGAGTTTAGATTCTTTATCTTTGTGCCAATAATATTAATAGTACTGATCGAAATTGCTGTAACTATTTTGCCTGGAAACATCTCTTTCATGTACTGCATATAATAACCCTGTGGTGCTTGTGTTCATTGATGTCCTTGTGATACACACTTGCTCAACACACTCCGGCGGGGCACAGCCTTGTCTCTCCATCTGTCAACCCTAGAGAGAACCTACTCTACGACTCCAGTGGCTGTCAGGGCAATGTTCCCAACAGTTTCTCTCCTTCTACCGCCATCAACCTTTCCACCAATCCACCTCATGTCATTCTCACAGCTGCTCCATTAGCCGAGTCTGCTGGCCATTGTCTCACCACTGAACCTACGTCCTGTTCAATCCACCAACACTTTGAATTCAACCACACCCTTCCCAATCCAGATAAAGAAATATTAGGGCATGTTTACGTCAAAGAGATAACATTTTTATTTCGAGCGTATCTCTGAGCTAAAAATGACTGAGAGTTCAGAAGCACAACACCTTCCACCGCAGCAGCTTTTGAAAGCAGGTAACTATTTCTGTCAATCTTCCAGCAGAACCAGAGTCATGGCGACTTCTGTGTCAAACATCTACTGATCTTTCACACCAACTGCTGTATTACCATAATAATGCTTCTCCTGTGAAAGTCAAACTGTCACTTTTCACTCTTTAATTGACAGGTTGGAACAATTGTTCACATTTCCGTGAAAAGAATAGATTAAAAACGAAACAAACAGCAAGAACACATGGAGTAACAGAAAGAACATGTTTGTAAAGGAGATTGACGGACGGACGGACGGATGAATAAAAAAATAACACAAAGAAAAGGAAACAAAGATTAACATAGAATCGAATAATCTTTTCACTCCTGCCCCCAAACTCAGAATTAAACAATCTAACAGCTCGAGGAATGAATGAGTCCCTGAGTCTATTCGTGTTGCATCATAGGAGGAGCATTCGTACTCTCCATCTGCTTCTCTGCTCACTGATGACAGTGTTCATAGATATAGAAAAAAAACAACTATGAATGTTATAAGATTGTTTTATTATTTCACTGTATATACATTTTATTCTCTTCATGTACATATACTTTTTTGCGCAAATAACTTCATCCAACACTTAAGTGCAATAAATTAATCTTAATGCACATTTCTGTCGTATAACGATATACACATTTTATTTATTTTCCCTACATTTAACTTATCTGATTTAATTTACCATTAATTGATTCCTGAGGGATCAATAAAATTCTACCTAACCTAACTATTTTATTTAAGTAATTTTATTTTACCTGAACTAGATGTCTTTCTTGCATTAATAGTCTTTCTTGCATTAAAAGTCTACTTCATATATATTTAACCATGAGTGTATTGTTTACTGTTTTTTTTATACTTTCTGTATTTATTTAGCTAAGAGTTTATTGTTTATCTTATACTGTGTTTTTTTTAGTTTTTTTTTTTTTAGATCTCCCTCCTCCTAGCGGGAGTTATCCTAAATGGATCAATAAAGAGAAATCTAAGTCTAAATGACTAAAATGCAAATACAATTAAAAAAAGTCAGTATAATTAAATGATTACATTTATCTGCGTTTTCTTCCCATTTATCTTGTGTGGCATAAAAACAAAACTAATTATATGTATATCACTGCTTCCTAAAACTTCATCCGCCATCACTAATATTTAGTTAAGCTTGCACTAAGCAATAAAGTAGAAAATGAAATCTGCCAATCTCAAGCTCAAAGTGAACCTCTGCTCGCGATATTATAGGATATAAAACGCTTGAAACATTCTCATAGTGGTCACATTTAAATTGTAAATAACAGTATATCTCTAGAATATTTCCATATCTGTGCTTGCTGCGGTAACCGAAATTTCATTAAGGGTTTGAATCATCTCAATCTATAAGCATCTGAACGTAGGGAAACAAGTTTGCAAAAAGAAAACCGAGACAGACGGATGCAGATTCAATAAAGGGGCACCAACTTTTTCCTCTTTCTTTTAACGCTGCTGAATTTAGAAGCTCATCGCCTCCACAGCTTCAAGTGAGGGAAACTTAAGCCCTGAAGCAAAGGGAGTCATGCTGCATTCTTTTCCAAGGTAAATAAACACCCAGCAGAAAAAGAGGGTGGATAATATATGCCTTCAGCATTTTATCATTAAACAGTCTTTCCCATGGCTGGAGATCTGAGTACCATGCGGTGTCGCTCCGCCAGGAAGACATTTATATCAGAGTGGAGATACAGCTGAGGAGCAGCCAAATGTAACACTTGTTAAGGTTGATTATAACTTTTTTCGGTTTATCAAAGAAAAACCCTGCAGAAAAGCTACTTTAGTAGCAAAAAATAAATACACATCGTACTTGTGTTGACGCTCAGCGGTGGAGGGGTGACGACAACGTTTTGGATTCTCAAATCACACACTTGGCCCTCGCCTATTTCCGCTGCTTGATCAAGGATGCGAGCTGGAAATTGCAGTTTAATTTGGCAGATGATGAACTCCCAAAATGAGGCTGACAGTGTCTGAGCAGGAGCTGCGTTGACTGGTGAGGGGGGGCGAGAGAACTGAGAGGAAGAAGGTCTGTTATGGGTAAACATGATTTACAAAATCATAAATACATGAAACACTGTGTCACTGTAGAGATTTGATGTATTTAAACATTTATTATTCTGACAATGACACGTATACGAGTAAGGTTAGGAGGATGCTGATGATATAGTGAATTGTAGGAGATGAATGAGTTAAATGTCCTCGGTTTTTGATAGTGAGTGCAAAAAAAATGAGTTTGCACCGAAGGAAAACTCCTTCATATGTAAACCTAAATACAAATAAACAATGTTTAATCATTACTGAAGTAGTATGATAAGTATTTCTCCTGTATGCCGATTGATGAGTTGAGAATCAGCAGGTTCGAAAATATGTTGAATCTAAATAGTAATATTTATGATTATTTAAAAAAAAGCCATTGACTTTAAACTCAATCTAGGACTATTTTCCTAACTTTTACTAGTGCTCAATTCAAAATCTGAGTCATTACTGTCGCGAAACACACAGAAAAGCAGTGAAAAGACAATCAGATGAACAAACGAATATAAAGCTTTTCTCTTGTGCAGTTCTCTCAGCGATTTCTACCCAATAGTGGAAGAGAATGAAAGTCAGAGGGGAAGAGAGAAAGAACTGCTCATCAACTCGGGCGAGATAGTAGCTTGGAGGAGAGAGATAAAGCCATTTTGGCACAGTAAAATCACGCATCCATCACAATGCTTATCGGTCACTTGGGAAAGGTGCCTATAATAAATTGTCAAGTGCAGCGTCAATAGCTCAAAGGCAGACAATGGGGGGCAGTGAAGCAGTGCTCTCTGCTTGTTTGAACAGTTTGACTTATTTGGAGGGCAATCAAACAGAATGAAGATGTTTATGATGTGAGCTCACTTTGTAGCCAGCCAAAGAAAGACGTGGTGATGGGATCCAGATTTTTTTTTTTTTTTTTTACTGATGATAGGCGGAGTAAGAGATTTGCTAACAGACGGATTAATTTTCATCTTCTGGTGAGGGCTTCGCTACTTTTGACCACAGTGGACATATTTTCCATTTAAAAAATGCATTCAACTAATTGAAGAGGAAGGACATTTCTTTCTGTGTGTGTAATGTCTGCCACTACCTCCAAATAATTAAGTGGAGACACTCAATCCAAAAAGTACCAGATGTGGTACTACAGTATATGTCCAGTGTTTGATTAGCAGAAAACTCCTGCTGACCGCAAGTTTTTCTGCACGTACGCACGCACACATGCACGCACATATAGTGTATGTGTTCAATTGTCGATACGAGATGCACTTAAAAAAATTAAACTTCGGTCTCCTCCCTCTAAGATACGTCAATATATACATCTATACATACATGTCTATATAGATTATTTTATTTTTAGAATTCTTGTTTTTGTGAATTCCTTAATAGTATTATTATATTGTTTTATTGTGTGCTGTTTGGTTGTAACAAATTACTACTGCTTCTGCTACTTCTACAACTTCTACAACTACTGCTACCACTATAACATCTACAGCTACTACTGCTACTACTACAACAATCTACAGCTACTACTGCTACTTCTACAACATCTACAGTTACTACTGCTACTACTACAACATTTGCAGTTTCTACTGCTACTAGTACAATATCTACAGCTACTACTGCTACTACTACTACTACTACCACTGCTACTACTACTACTACTGCCACTACTGTTACTGCTACTGCTACTACTATTACTAATGTTACTAGTGCTACCGATACTGCTACTACTACTACTGCTACTGCAACTCCCACTCCCACTACTACTACTACTACTGCGACTCCCACTGCCACTACTACTAATGCTACTGCTACTGCTACTGCTACTGCTGTTACTGCTACTGCTACTGCTACTGCTACTGCTACTGCTACTGCTACTGCTACTGCTACTGCAACTACTACTACTGCTACTGCTGCTACTACTACTGCTACTGCCACTACCACTACTGCTACTGCTACTGCTACTGCTACTACTACTATTACAGCTACGGCTATGGCTACTGCTACTGCTAATATTACTACCACTACTACCACTACTACCACTACTACCACAACAACTGCTACTGCTACTACTATTACTATTAGTTCCGAAGGGAGCCAACATTCTGTGTGGAGTTTGTATATTCCTGGGCACTCCTGTTCCCTAACAGTCCAAAACACATACAGAGGTTTATTGGTAAATTGTCCGTAGGTATGAGTTTGTGTATGAATGGTTGTGTGTCATTGTGTGCCAACAGACTGGTGTCCTGTCCAGGGTAATAATAAGAATAATAATACACATCATTTCTTAACATTTTTTTTTTACCATTTTACAGGTTCAGAATATGTGTTTGTTATGTTTGTTTGGAAAGTCAGAAAAAAGGTGCTTCCCAGTGAAAACATCACTGAGCGAGCTTCTCACTAATGATGCGTTGTTTAACATCCCTCCCACTGAGGCTACATTTTCTTGATAGAACCAGCTACTCAAAGTAAAATTGATAACAAAGATCAAAAGTGATGATTATATTTTTATTTTTCTGTTGGATCAATGTCACTTTAATATGAATTTATTCAGAGTTTTTATGTTGGAGCCCATTCCAAAGTATGATCAATTCATTCGCCTGCTTTTTTAAAAAATATGCATTTTCCTCGTGGCAACTGGTTTATTTGCAGGCAGCAGGAATATCTCTCCGATTGATGCAGTTTATTTTTTACAAGCTGACTTTTTATGGCAAATTAATTGTGATATCTTTTTGGATTAGTAGGACATTGAGTGGTGTTCATTAAAAGTCTCTTCTCCACAGGGCTGATTTCAACCCACAGGATTTCTAGACCCCTGTGGATGTTCAGCAAAAGTAATAAGTATTAAATAATTCATAAAAAGGTAAAAAACTTGAATTCAGATCAAACAAAATAAAACTAGAAAAACACAGACACAACAAAATCAAATTGAAAACTACAACTTTCATGACTCAAAAAAATTACAGGCAACGATTTACAGTTGACTCTATATCTTAATTTATTACCATTCCTTTGGGATTCTAAACAGAGCAAGTTGTCAGAGCAGCAGAAGTAAGAAGCCATAAAAGTAAATACAAAGATATTCAAAACCCTCCTTACACCATGACAGAGCTATAGAACTACACAAACAGAACTGTTAACATTCCATATCCCATTGAAAACATTGATCTATCTTTGCTTATTTTGCTCAGGCCCAAAATCAAGCATCTCATAGCTGGGGACAATAAATTCAACCTCTTTTTTATATTACCTTTTAGATCACATGGCGTATTTAGGGATATTGAATTAACCTTTTTTTTATCTTCTTACAGGCTATTTTTGGATTATCTGACATTGACAGCGGTGAAGAATATCGAAGATATACATTGTTTGCTCTCTTTTCACCAGTGTTTTCCAGTCACAAGCTCCCAGACCGTTTCAGCACACATGCTGCCTTTCCATTCTAATATCAGCAGCGAGAGAAAATCTGCTCTGTGGGGACCGGGATCGGCTTCGGAGAGCTGCGCCGGCCATGAAGACAGACGGTAATCCTCCGGCAAACCCCAGCTCATCCCAGCCCATCATTACATCTTTTGACCCAGAGTGCTGCTTCCGAAAACCCCTGTCTTTCTCCTGTCTGCCTGCTTCCTTTACCCTCATAGAGAGGGGGATGAAGCTTCCCCCAGCCCGATTACCATTTCAAAGATTTTCCTCAAAATCAGTCCACACAGCCTCACATTACCGGTGGCAGGGGGCACGGCGCTCTCTGATTTCAAATGTCTCTGAAAGCTAAGACACTGGGAGGCAACTTTTTTGTTGATACCCAGTCAAATGCCAGGGCAAGTATTCCTGACCTGACATCAAAGTAGCAGAGGAGAATAAGGCGGGGTTGGCCCGTCACGCCCTGACTTTACTGCAATCTAGTCCAATAAAGAGACACATGTGGACACTCACCAAGAAGGAAAGGGATTAATGATCGCTGTGTCCATGATTTACTAGACTACAAGGCCCAGAGACAGAAATTGAACCGTTCCGTGATGTCGACAGTTTACGAGAAAAAAGCCCAAATGAAATGACACGTAGTCATTATTTTATTTTATTTATCCCTTTTGTATGATGTAGCCAATATTCAGGAAATCTTATAAGGTTTAATTTGGATTGGGAGAATCTCAACATGGAATTAATACAAATGATTACATTTAAACTGCAACAAACATTAAACCCTTTTTTAATTCATACATATGTGTCCATCGCTTTGACTTAATATCGTCAATAGTAGTTGACGGAGCTTCAGGAATGTTCTTCTGTAATTCCTTAAATCGTCTATTTTGGAATCCTCACTGAGAGCCTTTCCCGGATCTGTTTATTCATTTGTTTGCTGGAGCTCTATCCATCACAGAGAGTGACAAACCCTTGTGGAGGTTTGTGGATTCAGATGGTAAAAGTGGCAACATCGCATTTTCATTTTATGACCCCCATTATTCACATTTTGTAAAAATGCATTTGAAAGTGCAAACATATTAAAGTTAACCAATTATAAACCAATTATAGAAAGCAGAAATAAACGTCAACAAACATTGGACTGTGGACAAACTTAACTGTACAAGCATATATACATGTGTGAATAAAAATGGTCTTGTTTAATATTCCCTTTAAAATTGAAATCTTGAAAATACAGCAGTTATATTTTATATCAGTGTTCCGGAGCAGTTTATGGATTTTAAGGCAATTAAATGGACCTGGAACACAGGAAGCCCACCCCAAACAAACTCTAAACTGCTGCAATTTATCTGCTGGGACCAGTAAAAATTCTTTCCTGTTTCAAACATTATTTTCACACGCCCGGTCTCTCACGGTCCTTGCTTGAGATGCATTAAAGTATTTTGTTTAAGATAATCTCAAAATCTTTTGACTGAATAATTGCTGCAAAAATATTTCTGGTAAATTAATAACAAAAACAATACATTGTTGTTTTGCTACCAACGAAATCCCAGGTATGGAAAGTCAGATAAAGGATTATTTAATCACAAAGGTTAGGCTGTAAACCAAACAGACACCGGAGGTTACAGAATAAATTGATTGAAATTGATTGATTGGTAAAAGTTTTCCTTGAATCTCTTTGCCAAGACAATAAAACTTTGTTGATGTAGCAAATGTTTGAGTCAAAGACTGATTTTGGTTAAACATTATAAAGGGAAGAATTCCAAGAAGCTTAACTTCACAGTTACAATTAAAAACATATTTCTAGCAGACAGCAATGAAACATTGGTGAGCAGATAAATAATGTTGGCAAGTCGTCGTGCGATTGCATTCTTTCCATCTCAGGTGTGATTGAAAAGCCCCGAACTCGAAGCCCTATTACATGGCACTGCGTCTGGCTTATTCATCTCAGATGAGTATCTGAGGGCTGACACAGAGACAGATAGGATATCAGAGCCAAGGATGATACAAGGATCGTGTTTGAAAAAAAAGAAAAAGAAGAAAAATCCATCGGCTGACATTCTCACAATGATCTCGCCTATTTATTTCAGCACAACTCCGCGTGAGGCCCTTCATCAGCACCGGCCTCTCTGGACCACTCGACATGTGAGGCGAGATTTTGCTTTTACTGAGGCTCACGAAAAAAGAGAATGGTCTAGTGTATTCCATCTTTTATCTCCATGTCCTATTTTGTCCTGCTACCACAAAAAAAGAAGAACACACCACACCAAAGAACTAAGTATGTTTCTACTCTGCTTGTACCCTTCAACGTCTCAAGTTGTTTACAGGTACACAAGAAAAGATTTTTGTTCAGTCCTGGCCTACTCTGGGGTTTTTAAGGAAAGGAGCCTCTTCAGTTGGTTACTGACAACCGTTGTTTATTGCATTTATGAAACATTGACATGATGATCATGTCGTTTCTGAAAGACTGACCTGGTGAGTAGGATTGTGGGAAATAAGTCGAGGAGTGCAGACATTAGTCAGTCTAGAAAGGTGTGTCAATATATATATATATATATACAAGCAGGATAGGGCAATACATTTAACTAAAATGTGCATCATTCTACAAAGCTAGTATTTCTACAGTCCAGTCCAAAGATGTAAGTAATTTAAAATATTTTTAATTACAGATTGCAATATTTTAATTGTTTTCGTTTTAGATATGAATCCTTCAGCATTATTGTGTTTCTTTACCACATTTAAATAAACAATTTCTTTCTCTAATTTAAATCATGTCATTCTAAAAAAACATCATCACAACATCTCAATTAACTTTTACTTGGTACAATTCCAAATAAATACAATTAAAAGATTAAAAAAATATTGAATTAGAATGTTTTGTTTTTAGTTTTAAGTAAAGATATCAAAGTGTGGACATGGTTTGATTTATTCCGCCTATTTATGGTGGCATTGAAAATAGAGAGTAAAATAGCTGGTATTGTCCAAAAGGCAGAAGCGTGAGCAGAAGGAATTCAGATTTAAATTCAACGTTTTTCAACGAAATAACATATTTTCAATACCAATTGTTTTTATCACTTGAAAATGTTGACATATTCATTTTGGTAAAACTGGTGTTCATCTTGTCTCTAACGTGTACATCTGCTCTATGAAAATTGACACATGGATCACACTAAAAAATAGTATGTTTACATGGATTAATGCTTGAAGTGGAGAATATTTAGGTCATACATGTCTTACATAATGTTTAACAAAAGGTAAACTGAGATGAATTTTTTAAAATGTCAGTTACAATCAACCAAAATAAGAGTCGTTTATGCTTGTGTTTAAAGTCACATGTGTCTCACGAAAATCATGAAATACATCCTGTAGTCATTTTACAAATAAAATGTTTCGGCTTGTTCTGTTTTAAATATGTTTGGGAACAAAGCACAATAGTCTATTCTGTCTATGGTTGGAAAGAGAAAAAAACATGTGTTAAATACATTTAGAGGAGAATGAAACAAAGCAACTCTTCAGATTTCTCTGAACTATTCCTTTTGTTGCCAAAACCTCTTAGCAAGTCAGGTCATGTAAAACGTGATACGTTCAGGCAAACGAATTAGAAACCATGTTAAATATGTCAGAAAATATCGGATTGTTATGATGGAAAAACACTAGTTGAAGTGAAGATATTAATTTTAACACAGACGGCAGTTTACTTGTGTCAAAACATATTTTGTTAGTTGAAGAATAATCTTAAATAAAGACATTCTTATACTATTATTACTTATTTAGTCTTTGGATACAGTTGATAGCCAACATTTATAACTCACTGAATATGGATCATTCTGTGTACTTTGTTGAGAGACTATCATGTATTTTAAGAAGATTTTTTTAACATAAGGACCACATAATATCTGGTATAGCATTTTATCTTGAAGAAAAAATATATATCTCTTCCACATGCTAACCTTGAGGTAATAACAAATCCTCGCTCCTGGATATTTGATGCTTTATATTGTCTGCAGTAACCAGAAACACATGCAGCCTAAATCTTCTTTCTTTCATGGATATTACTCTGCAACGTGTTCAGAGTCACCCGCACGCCTGGCAAAACAATAGAGATCAGATATTTCGTTTTATCATTTATGCTGATATGATTTATTCTTTAAAAGCAAGTGATCTCGCTTTAAATAATGGGTTTGACATCTAAAAACTAGAGCATGAAACCACAGTGCTTGGAATGCGTTCTGTATAATTGTAATTGTTGTAATATACCTCGAGTCATAACTGTTTTTTGTTAAACATACAAAAATTGAGTTGATAATTATAGTGGGTTAGAATGTGTTTGTTTTCATATAATGATTTAAAAGTAGAACATACTTTTATTTAAAATCACTTCACAACACTTCAATTACGAGGTCAGGGATTCAAAGAGAAGAATTATCTTATTACGTACTTTATATAATTTCAAAGTAGGTTAAATCTGGGGAATTGGGTTTAGAGTCAACTGAATGTCTCATGTTGATCTATTGCTTTACACAGCTATTCTATAGAAAACTCCATCTTCTTTTTTTTTTTAAACTGATGGATTATTTTTTTTTTACAATAAAATCAATATTAAACTTTAGACTTAACAAACGGAACGAATAATAGATCAATGAACTCTAAATTAATTACATGATTGAGATGATTTTTTTCCTTCTCTTGGAGTGATGGCACTGAGCTACAGCAACATTAAATGTTAATACTCTGACCTTTCCAGCAGAGAGGCTGATTACCTCATCGCTGTGATCCGGCTGTGGAAGTCGGAGGTAGGATTCTTTCATTCTTTCACATTGACCTGTTCTATAAAATATACCCTTGACAGAAAAAAGGATCACTGTTTCCTTAATGACCTTTTAGTTTTTGGGAGAATGTGGTGGAAAAATACAGTATGTCACGCTGAGGCACAATTTATTCAAAGGTTAACAGGGATATTTAGGTTATGAGTCTCTCATGAGCTTCATTAGTTCTTGATCTGAAACATAAAACAGCAAAATCTGAAGTAAGCTTTACCAAACAAAATATAAATCTGTATAAACTACATAATTGACATGTTTCCATGTAAATAAAAGTTTTGTTTATGTTAAAATAATAACAATTACCTGCTAAACGCTTATTTCCTAAAACCAACTCACATTTGAAAGTAGATACAAACTGCTCAGATGCATGTCAGCCTCACTAGTCATGTTGAGTTGATATAATATTATTTGTAAACTCATAAATATGATCTAATTCACCAAACGGGTGATCTTTATTTATTGAGACAACATCGATTTAAACTGAATATTTGAATCTGCTATTTCACACAATTCATAAAAATGTAAATTATAGGCTTGTTTTTTATAATATAACAAACAAAATGATCAGTGTCTTCTCTACGAGAGTCACAGACGTTATTGTGGAACAACATCACGTCAGTTTCATCAAAGTGAAGCTGTAGATAAATGTAATAGGAATTTGCGCATGTGTTGCGCAGCTGCGCCACACATTCATATGAAGCTCCGACTGTCAGACCATCTTCTCATCATCATCATCATCACTACTCAGCGCTTTTAGTTACTCATTTACAGTTTTATTCTTGTTAAACTTCATTTTAAGATGTCTCAAATGAGCCCCTGATCGTCTCTGTTGATAAAGCATTTACGTTAATAATCCTGTTTGTGAAATATAAACATTTACACAGGAGCTCGTCTGCACTCATTTAAATATAAGTATGTGATCCATGTCAGAAATGTTTAAATTAACTAATGTAAACTGTTAATCCAGTTTAAATTCATGTTTTCATCCGTTTTTTTCTGATCGTGGAGAGAAAAATCACGGACTCGGGGTCATTTAAACAAGTTAAATATGTAAATGAGGGCGTGGAAAGGGACGAACAAGTCTGTGATTCCACTTTGATTTTGGGATGTACAAAGGAAGGGTGCATGTATTTTTTCACTCACTTCTTTGTACATGAGGCCCCAGATACCTTATTCTGAGACCTGGTACCTTATTCTGAGTACGCAAGTGCGTCTCAATTTTTAGTATGCGAAATTTAGTGCGCCATGCACACTAAATTGGCGTACTAAAAAAAACTAGTATGGTTCAATGGACACTATCTACCCTAAACGGCTCAATCTTAGTGACGTTGACGTTGTAAACGGAAGTTACGTCATATATATACATATATATGTATATATATATATATATATATGCATATATATTATATACTTACAGGTGCATTTTCAGACAACAGTAGAAGGATGAGATGTCTTCGGTGCTGATACCAGCGTAAATATCTCGCAAATATTTTGTTTCTCATATTTTTTCTTAATTTCTTCTTCCAAACTTGCAAAACGTGCTGCCAGCAGGTAGCGATAGCGTTCCAACAGCTGGTTGCAACCATTGTTAAATAATAGTAGAAGAAGAAGCTGTCGCGTCATTTCCTGTTAGTGCGTAGCGGCAGTGTTTGATTTGAGACATACTATCTGTGGAGAATTTGTGTACTAGTTAGTACGTACACTATCCTGATGCATACTAACTTTGAGTATACTAAGAGAAGTATGCGATTTGAGACACAGCACTGCTACCTTATTCTGAGACCTGATACCTTATTATGACTCCTGACAATTTCCTAAAATGTACACCGTACTGCGATGACAATTAGCTCATCTGTATCCAACATCATGGCTCTCAGGTGGGACAAAGAATTTTTCAAAGTTAAAAATAATTCTTATGAATTCTGTGACAGTGTAAACGTGATGAAAGGATGAGAGATCTGCAGTACAGCCACAACCCACCCCTGCCCCCCATCCCTTTACCCAGAAGGTCAGTAAAACCATCCCTTTAAGAGGGGCAGGTTGAGATGGCTTTCAGTCTCGTCACTCAACTCCCTGGTGAGGTGTTACAGGCATGTCCAACTGACCCCAGATCAGACTGAGGACATGCTGCAGATAGAATGTCTTGGTTGTCCTAGAAATGGCTACATGTTCTCCCAGAAGAACTGGAGGAGGTTCCTTATGGTCAGATATATGAGAGGAATAAAGAAGAGAAGAACATCTGTAAATGATTCATTAATTGATTAGCGTTCATCAAACAATGTTATTTAAACAGGCGTAAAAAGCAAAGAGTGGTTGTTGTATGCAGAGAACTTAATCCGGGTGGAGATAATAGACGTTTATTTAATAGAAAATTATAGCAAATGTGAAACAATAACACCAGACTTAAGCAGACTCTGCTGCTACAAATGTTTGAGACTGCGGTCTCTCATCACTCGCCCTCAAACGTATCGGTGGTTTACTTTAAAGGCGAACTCAGCATGCAGCGACGGCCATATTAAACAGACTCCGGAGCAGTCTGGTCAAATGTATTTTCTTACACAAAAAAGAAAGTCTTGACCTTAAGATGATCTTGGAATGTGTTGGTGATTTACATCTGTCAGTAGTTGGTGTCGGATGTCCACGTTTAGCCGTTCCTGCTTATATTGGACTACTGCGCTTTCTCTGCTTTGGGTTAAGTTTTTTTTTTTAAGATGGATTCTGCTTGATTGACAAGGGTTGTAAAGGTCTGTTTTTATGGTTCTTTTCTGTCTCGGACTCTTTCAGCGTTCCCTGAACCACACATGCAATGGGGGAAACCGCGCACACAATTATTATCACAGCTTTCCAATTGAGCAAAACAGCTGCCGTTTCATGACGTGCTGTAACGAGAACGCCAGCAAAACAGTAATGACAATTCAGTTCATAATGCGTTTCCAACATTTCCTCCGGTGTGACCCCAGAGTCGGTGAGAAAACTCATGATCTGCGAGTCAACGGAAAAAAAAGTAACGCTTGAGGTTTACGACGTCAACGGTCGACACAGTAGGAGATTCTATTGACTGACATATATTAAATAAGACATTCTTGCCAACTTTAATGCAATAGAAACATGAGCCTAAAAGACAGGGTCGTGAACTATGCTTCACCCACGATATTAGCAATCCTGAAGTTCTTTTTTTCTTCTAAAAAATGCAGAGCTTAAAAGGAGTAGAAATGATTGTTTTGCATTTGATTTGCAATAAAATGCACTAGAAATAAGTTCAAATGTTCCTGAAATAGATTTTAACATAAAAAATATATAATATTACCTCATTTTCATACTAAATAGTCATTCAGAATTTTTGGACAAATATAGTTTCAAATGTTAAATAGATATTTAAAACATAACAGAAGAATAAATTGTATACATTTAGATAATATCAACCCACCCACTAACCTATCCATCCATCCATCCATTCTTTTAAGCACCATCTGCCTCCCCATCCATCTAGTCGTCCAATGATCTTTCCATCCATCTGTTGGTGCCTTCATCAGTCCCTCCATCCATCCGTCAATCATATGTCCCTCCATCCATCGTCCTACCCAACCAACCCCCCCCCATCTATCCTCCCATCTAATGAGCCCCCATCCATTAATTGAATCCAACCATTCTCCATCTATCCTGCCAGGCGCCATCTTTCCATCCATCTGTCCATTGATGTATTTGTCTAATCGTTAGTCCATCCATCGCCCCATCCATCTATCCTGTCCATCTTTTTGTCCATCCCTCCACCCACCTGTCTGTATATCCGTCTACTTGTCCATCCGTCCGTCCGTCTGTCTGTATATCCGTCCGCCCATCTGTTTGTAAGTAAGTAAGTAAGTAAGTAATTTTTATTTGTATAGCTCTTTTCCAGACCAGGGCTTCAAAGCGCTTAAACAATCAAAACATTATTCAATAAAGTATATATTTTAAAGGTTGAGATAAAACGGATAACACAACAGGAGTTCCAGAAAATCAAGGAAAAGCCTGAACAAATAGAAACGTCTTAAGATGTTTCTTGAAGGAGTCAGTAGATCATCAAACACAGAGGGAAAGGAAGATCGTTCCAAAGCTTAGGAGCAACCGTGCGAGGAACCATCAGTAGATTCTGATCCACAGACCTCAGAGCCCGAGCTGGGGTGCAAGGCTGGATCAGATCAGTGATGTAAGGATGAGCCTGACCATGAATAGATCTGAAAGTAAGAACCAGAATTTTAAAGTTGATCCTGAAAGAAACTGGAAGCCAGTGAAGAGTTTTAAGTATAGGAGAAATGTGAGTTCTTCTACTTGAGCGGGTCAGAATTCTCGCTGCAGAGTTCTGAATCAACGGCAGGCGAGACAGATCCTTCTTGTTAAGACATGAAAACAAACTGTTACAGACGAGAGTCCAGACGAGAAGAAACAAACGCATGGATTACAAGATCCAGATCATGTTCCGACAACATTTTCCGAAGTTTAGAGATTTTTCTCAGTTGAAGGAAACAGTTTCTGGTCAGTTTTCTGTAGTGTTGAACAAGAGACATGTCTTTATCAAATACAACACCCAGGTTTCTCAGTCTCAGTTTGACAGACTGACTTAAGTCACCCAAGTAAATATCCATCTGTCTGTCTGTGTATCCGTCCGCCTGTCTGTATATCCGTCAGTATGTATATCCGTCCGCCCATCTGTCGTCTGTGTATCTGTCCACCCATCTGTCTGTATATCCGTCCGCCTGTCTGTCTGTATATTCGTCTGTCTGTCTGTATATCCATTTGTCCGTCTGTATATCTGTCCATCCATCTGTCTGTATATTCGTCTGTCTGTCTGTATATCCATCTGTCTGTCTGTATATCCATCTGTCCGTCTGTATATCCGTACCGCCCATCTGTATATCCGTACCGCCCGTCTGTATATCCATCTGTCCGTCTGTATATCCGTACCGCCCGTCTGTATATCCATCTGTCTGTCTGTATATCCATCTGTCCGTCTGTATATCCGTACCACCCGTCTGTATATCCGTACCGCCCGTCTGTATATCCATCTGTCCATCTGTATATCCGTACCGCCCGTCTGTATATCCATCTGTCCGTCTGTATATCCGTACCGCCCGTCTGTATATCCATCTGTCTGTCTGTATATCCATCTGTCCGTCTGTATATCCGTACCGCCCGTCTGTATATCCATCTGTCTGTCTGTATATCCATCTGTCCGTCTGTATATCCGTACCGCCCGTCTGTATATCCATCTGTCTGTCTGTATATCCATCTGTCCGTCTGTATATCCGTACCGCCCGTCTGTATATCCGTACCGCCCGTTTGTATATCCATCTGTCCATCTGTATATCCTTACCGCCCGTCTGTATATCCATCTGTCCGTCTGTATATCCGTACCGCCCGTCTGTATATCCATCTGTCTGTCTGTATATCCATCTGTCCGTCTGTATATCCGTACCGCCCGTCTGTATATCCGTACCGCCCGTCTGTATATCCATCTGTCCATCTGTATATCCGTACCGCCCGTCTGTATATCCATCTGTCCGTCTGTATATCCATCTGTCCGTCTGTATATCCGTACCGCCCGTCTGTATATCCATCTGTCCATCTGTATATCCGTACCGCCCGTCTGTATATCCATCTGTCCGTCTGTATATCCATCTGTCCGTCTGTATATCCATCTGTCCATCTGTATATCCGTACCGCCCGTCTGTATATCCATCTGTCTGTCTGTATATCCATCTGTCCGTCTGTATATCCATACCGCCCGTCTGTATATCCGTACCGCCCGTCTGTATATCCATCTGTCCATCTGTATATCCGTACCGCCCGTCTGTATATCCATCTGTCCGTCTGTATATCCTTCCGCCTGTCTGTCTGTCTGTATATCCGCTTGTCAGTCTGTCTGTATATCCGTCTGTCTGTCTGCGGTCCAATACATACTCTTCAAAATAAATTATATCAAGCTAAATGAACGGTAGCATAATTTCCAGTTTGTTTAAAACCACTGAACCTGTTATTTTCTCAGTATGGACTTCTTCTCGTAAAGATAGCCATCATAATAAATCAGTTTACTTGTTAGACAGTCGAGCCTTAAGAAAGCACATTCACAAGACACACATACAAATTAACTCCCCACATGTAACTTCTCACTAAATTCAAATGACCTCACATCCAGGCCGGAATTCTATTAGGTTGCTCCATATATTGCGAACACTTGTGAGAAACCGCTGCGTTGGACTTTTATATTTCCTGGGAAGGATAACATTGGCATGCGAAAGGGATTTTTTACTGGGATGAGAGTTCTGTTGTGAAACTAATGACAACTGACTGTGCCTGAAGTGATGTACAGAATGTTTTATTTTGAGGGGTAAAAGACCAAGCAATCGTTTTATTTTTGTCAAAGGCATGACTGTCTCAAGGATGGAAGTGTACAAAGTTAAAATGATAATGTAACGCTGACTGCTTTTGATGCTCTATGGGGAAACATCAATTCAAAGCTGTGGCGATGCACCAAAGTAAGTTTGACTTTTACTGAATTATTAAAAGATTGTTTGATGTTTAAAGTATTTTTTGTAAACTACATAAAATACTCCTTTTATTTTCAGTCTCAAAATCCTTCTTTGCTATATTGTTTAAAAATTCCTATCAATCCTGCCAATCAAATGCTCCAATTAAAAAATGCTAGTTAAACATGTTAACCACTCAAAGCTGTCACATGACACTGTCAATCAAACTTCATTTGTTTTGCCCTCCTCTCACTTTCCAAATGCAGCATGCTCACACCTATTTTTATTTTATTTTATTTATGGAGCACTTAAAAAAACACATGTTTTCAACGTATTGCTTTACAAAAGTAAATAAAACAAACTCTAAAGACATGGAGAGAATATAATAAGACAACAAATAACACTTGTGACTAAGGATACAAAAACAAGCAAACATTCAATCAAATGAGGTGTCTCTCGTCATCTCGACTGTTTTTGGGGGTCCCAAAAATCCCCAACGTCTACAGAAACTTTACAATGTGACCTGGCGTCCAAGGCTCACGCCAGTCTACGGCGGGACACTTCCGTTTCACTTCTTTATTTTTCTTAATTCCCCACTGTATCCTAAATATAGGTATACTTGCAAAAAAACAAGATTATTCAATCCCATTTAAAAAATCTATTGATTAAAAATCAAATCATTCAACTTAACACTATCAAAATCAACCAAACTAAACTGAAATCTAGCGTCACATAAATTCAAACTCAATACTAAAATGTAATCAATCAATTAAATTAATTTAAAGATCAAAAAGATAATTCACTTTAAACTTAAACTTAAATCCAAACACAATGTTTCAATTTAAACTACTTAATGAAATATATTAAGAGTAAAATTCAACTTAAACCTTAAATCCAAACTCAATATATCAAATCAAACTATTTAATGAAATCTATCCAGAGTAAAATTCAACTTAAACCATGTATCCAAACTCAACATATCAAATCAAACTATTTAATGAAATCTATTTAGAGTAAAATTAAACGTAAACCTTGAATCCAAACACAATATTTCAAATCACCTAAATTGCATATGGATTGCAGCAAATGCAAAACAATAGGGGATACATAATGTAACGAAAATGTAAAAAATAAAAGAGAGAACTTATTGAATGCAGTGAAAGCAAACCTGTAAATCTGTACAAAATAAACAAAAAAAGCATTTGCTTTTACTTATATTATAAACTAAAAAGTAACATTCATGCCTTCTTACAGGTTTACCTGAAATGACTCTCGTGGTGTCATTGAGTCACTATACAGTCTTGTTTTGTGAGGAATCAGTAGGAAATGATCCTTTCTCTTTTTTTAACTGGATGTTGTAACTGTTGCCATTAAATCATAGTTAAGAATGAACCTGCACTCTATGAATTCTCCATATTCCGCTCTGTCGGGCAGGAAGGGGATGATGAGCCATATAGGGTTCCATAGGGACAGTAAAGCTCGGTTATATGGTCATGTCAGCCACAGGCAGGAAACACAAGTCTCGAACGGCTGCACAGTCATGCAATCTTTTCACGAAGATTTACAGTGATGGTTCATCATAAAAGGCCATTATTTAAGGTTTGCTTTTACAATGTATCTCATACTTACACTTGAGGGGGTTGAATCTCACGCATTTTTGGCTCCCAAAATATATTTCATCTGTTTTTTTAAATACATTCTTGGACACAATGGATGCAGATGCATGAATATATCAATAATATTGTGCAAAAAAAAAAGTTTTGTCAGATCCTGGGGGTTTCTTTTGAAAAAGGTCATAATGTACTATATTCTACAGCATGTTCCTATGCAGTCAAGTAAACCGAAGAATGCAACAAATGCTCTTGACCTAAAACAGTGTAGCTACAATGGGTTGTTGCATGAGGCCTTTAAATTACAGTTTACAATATTTGTGTTCAGGATACAACCCTCACATGCAAAACAGTTTCCTAAATTCTACGACGAAAGGACTGCTAAGTTAAGGAAGACATTCTTTTCGCAAACATTGTTTTGGCAATTGTGTCAGAAATTAATCGTGATTTCATGACCAAATGAGCAAAGTTAAGTGGTGTTTATCGTTATCTGTGAAAATCCAAGTTATTGTGGAACTGGAACCCTGTCATAAGTCGATAAAGAGGACTTCAAAGACACATCAGACAGCAATTGAATTATTTAGTTAAATCAAAAATAAATTAACATAAACACATACATTTAAGTATGAGGTAAATATTCTGTTTAGTAGAATAAAAATAAGAATAAGGGGCAGAAATGTCAAATCACATTTTTTTTTATTATAGATGAAAAATGTTTGATAACATTTTGATAACAAAATGTAAAAAGTAAAACATTCAAAGATTGTACATGCAACGTGTATACGAAAGAAACACGTATGTATGGTTGTTTCAAAATGCAAGATTCTATAACATTAACAGATGTAAAAATCAGTGTAAAGGACAATATTTAATTACATATTATGTTTGACATAAGAATAACATAATTAATTTACCCACCAACTAACCAAAATAGATAATGCAATGTTAATTTATCACTGCATTAAGACAGATAATCCTATGTGCAAAAGGAAAAACGCACAAAAAAATAAGTGAAATTGTGGTTGAAGTGAAGAGTAAGCTGTGGGCCTTTAGAGTCCTTTACAACAACGAATGGCTGTTTAAAGGTGTCAACAAGGGTCTCAAAAACAATAAATGGTGCTGTAAATCTGTGCTCACGCAGCAGCAGAGTGTTCCTCTCCAGCTTATCACTTTAACATGGCATTTTACTTCCCCTGAAGTCCCTTGACTCTTGCTGCGTTTCCTGTGTGAAACTCCTCATTCACCCAGTCTATTGTAGTTAACTATGTAGTAAACACTGGATTAATTCAATGTTCATCATAGCTGGAGTTTGTGGTGTTTATTGCTGCAGCGTTATTTACTTTGGACTGACATGGAAATTACTGAAATACCCTGATAAGACTCGGACAGATAGTAGGAACCCACATGTCCTGGGAATCTGCAAGGTTAAAAAGACAACAGGATTCTTTCAGTGAGGTAAAGTAAATATTTTGTTTCGACAGATTGCAAGCGCTCCTTGTTTTTTTTTTTCGTTTTCTCTATCCTCGGATTAACCTTTGAGAGTTCTATCTCTCAGTGTCAAACAATAAATAATACGCCAGTTTTTTATTTCATGAAAAGCTAGCATGTAGATTGAGCATGTTAAAAAAATTGTATTTATTCATCTGTAATTTTTATCTATAACTTTTTAATGATCATTTCAAGTAGGAATTGACAATAAACAACATTATCTTGGATATAGGAAGCACAAAAAGTGCTATTAAAAAACAAACAAATAAATCTTTCTTAGATCATTGAGAATGTGAGTACAAAATAAGTCCACAGTTTATTTTGCTTTAAATAAATCGCTTATTTTCTCTTTATCACAATCACTGCAGTTATGTGTAAACTATTACGCATGCATTAATGCAGGTAATTTTAATTTACTTGCTGATTAATGACGGAATTTCTACATTCAAAATATGGTTTCATAGATTGAACTCAAAATTGGTAAAGTAAAAAAGTAATCTATAATTCAGAAAATGATAAGGCCTAAAATGCAAAAAAAACAACAAACTCTTTTCTATAACTATACATGCAAACCAAATGTTTTTCTTCTTTTACAGATACATAGTAATGGCTTCTTTTATATTAAAATAATGAGTACATGTACATTAGTACACACTAATACTAGAACATTTTAGTCTTCAACCCTCATGGAATATTAGAAACAATTCATATAGTATTGTTATGTTTGTGTTTTTATATTTCTCTTAACAAAACTAGGTTAAACTAAAATGTATTCATTTAATTAAATGTAAAATCTGGGTTTACAGTGATGGTGAAGCTTCATGAAGCAGTGTCATATTTATTTTAGCTCAATAGATGGCGCCTTTAACTTTAAAATGAGGTGTTCAAAGCAACAGATTATACAGCAGAGGGTGACATCTAGTGGGTGCTGAAAATAACTGCTTCATGAAGCTTTATCAACACATCACTACTTTTAATAAAATCTTCAATATCCATGGGAATATTGTTTACTATACCTCTACATGTCTCACAGTTTATCGAGATATTTGCTAAACAAAAAATAGAAAATTCCATTGCCATATTAAATGTCATCTTGAGTTAAACATTTTCATATTTGGCTTTGATAATCACTTCCATACTCCATGTTAAGCTAATGCTCTTTGACACAGGTGTCAGGAAATTAATCTTAATCAAAATTAATTTTTTCCTCTATCCATCGGCCGTGCTTTCAGGGAAAGACGTCATGGTAGGAGAGGCAGCAAGATAGACCAGATGATGATGTGGCAGACAGGCAGGCACTAGAACCACCCGTGGGTTTGATTTGGCCCGTCAATATCTGGGACATTTCTCATCCACACCTTCATCTCCGGCCTCTTTCACATGGATCTCTTCCATTAGCTCATGTCGATGATTAATTCACACGTATCATTTGGCAGCCTCTGATAGCGCCAGGGCTCTTGCTCTGGTACAGTTCACTTCTCGGTCTAATCTTTCATCCGAGCTACACTGTACCTTAATGGTTATGGTGTGTGTAGGCGTGTGTACATGCATGTACGTCTCCGTGACAGGAAGCTGCTTTACAGTTCGCACAGCGTGTGAAGCAATAAAGTCTCTGGGTCATCCAGCATTAAGAAGCTATTACAGTTTAATTATTATTTTCACCTCTTTTTTTTTAACAGCAAGTTCACATTACACGCACTCCCACATTTATCTCATTTATTAAATACAGAGGAATGATTGAATTAAAAATCAGAATTATTAAAAATATCTGCTGTATGAGAACAGACAGTTAATATGGAGCCATTTTGAAATTTAGTATATTGAAAGAGCACCCCTTTCTTATTTATTTATTTTTCATTGTTTTATTTTATCGAGTGGTTTTGTTATTTGTGTTAGTCATGTGTATAACAATAATTTTTCTAGTTAGACAGGGACGGGAAGTAAAATTCTAAAAGGCAAATTTGGGCAGCTATTGCGTCCTTTTGGGGTTCCGTTTGGTTCAAATTCCTTCTGTGAATTCAAACTGTGTGTAGCATGAGCCAAGTGCTTGTGTGTTTGTTACAGATGGGTGAAAGTGCTTAAATGTTAATAAGGGTGACGCGAATGTAAAATGTAATGTCAGTTATACACGAAAGGTGTGACAGTTGTTTTGTTGTATTTTGTTTGCATATTTTCGATCCGTTTGGCTCAAATTCCTCCTGTGAACGTGGGGCGTCTGTGTAGCAGCCAAGTCAAGTGCTTTTGTTTCTGTGACGGAATATTAAAAATCATTAAAACCCATGCACACCTGGAATTTTATTCTTGCTTCTAAACGTGCAACATTAAAAATTAAATTAAATTAAATAAGACTATAGAGTAAATGACAAAACTACTTTTTTTTTTAAACAAAAGTAGCATAGATAAAGACAATATTTCAATAAAGCTTATATTAATGTGATTTTCCTTTTTTAATTAAGCATTTTGCAGACGCTTTTCCCCATGTGACTTACAGTTAGAGCATTTACGATTTAATCGCACAGTGATGGAAGTAGGCTGCGACGCAGCGTACCAGAAGCGTTTAGAGTTAAGTGTCTTGTTAGAGGACACAACTTCATGATCATATCCAGAGCACAGACTTGAACCCACAACCTCTTAACTGAGAGTCAACCACTTTACCGTCTCATCCACACACACACTCATGCACACAAAAACCAAACATGCACAAGCAAACACATAAAAGCACACACATGCACAAATGCACACCTATGCAAACCGCAAAAGCATACACACACGCCTCCCTGCACACAGACACAGGCATTCACACCTTTACAAACACACACATATGTAAGTGTCTTCAGAAAAGAGCCTTGTCTGTTTCAGAAGCCAAGTCCCTCAGTTGCCCTCTGACCTCCTTAAAGAAAAAAAAGTCTCCGGGTTAATCCTCAGTCAAATAATTGAATCTTGACCTGGTTGTTATTATCAGCCTCTAACTGTTCCACTCGACAGGAAACTGGCCTTGTAAAAGCCCGGGGGCCTCCCTTAAGTCCCTGCCTCCCCCCCATAATAATGGACAGACACAGATGTGTGAACAAACACTTTCGTCCTTGCAAAACCAGGAAGCCACATCCTCGTGTCATTGTTCACATGTGAGCCTACACGTTAACCCACCACCCCCTCCCACACACACACAGATTGGACACAGGAAATAAACGGCACACAGTTACAAGGTGACAATGAGGAACACACACACACACACATACAGATGATACCCTTGCACAGACCTGCAGCCTGGAGACAAGGAGTGTTCCGTCATTGCCACCGGGGTGATGAAAGCTGTGTCTAATATGATCCACAGACGTGTGACTGCGAGAATAGAAACGCACCTGGCTCAGCCGGTCTCAGACCCTAACACTTGTCAAATCATAAGCTACACTTGAGAAGTCAGGGGACCCGACCCGTCCCCCCCGACTCGCTGAATTCAGACGTATCCTCCAAACAAACATTTGTCTCGGGGTGTGTACGGTCCTGTGGATTTTGTAATTAATTTGAGCTACCTGCAGGGGAGACGTGGAAGTTTGAGGACTCAAAATAGACATTAACAGGAAAAGGAACAGGAGGGGTCTGGCCTCATAAGTTATAGGAATTTGAAATGAACACATTCTGTTCAGTAGCACTTAACTCACAGTTCTGAACCCCAGGCAAACATCTTCGTAATGAGAATGAACGCCCTTTATTATTTGTTCAGAGATCATTTGCATCAATACACAAGGCTGCTCTCGAACTTTCTACTCACACACAAAGGTTTCCAGCGGTGAAGCTGCACAGGAACATCGTGAATCACGGAGCTAACCGAGCTTCTCATAAGCTTTGCATGAATTAATCCGAGCTTGAATTCATACTGATGTTCTGTTCCAGACCTAGAACTCACGATTTTCTGATCCGCGGAGCACATTTACCTGTGGGGTTTTAACTAAGATAATACTCTGTATGAGGGTGTTTGTATACAGAAAATCAGTTTCTGATCGTACTAGATCTAATGCATATGTTTCATCGGAAACCTTTGTTTGCAAAAACAGAGATCAGACTTTTCCTTTAGTTCTTGACTAGGTTTTTTTAAACACTTCAGCAGGGATTCTGGCCCTCAACTCCATACAGAGCTTCCCCAGATCCTTGAGCTTTTAGGGCTGTTGCTGGGCACTACCGGCTTTCAGCTCCTACCAAAGATTCTTTATTTTCTGAGTGTTTTTTATTGTATCCCCCGTTTCCCCAGGTTGGATGTTGTTTCCTTTGCTTCCTGTTTGCTTTGGTTTTCCACGTTTAGTATTTATCGTATTGCATTGGTTGGACTTGTTATTTATCAAATTGTTGTTTATTCCTATTCTAAATTTGTCTGCTGGTTTCTCTCACCTGCATTTCAAGAGAGTAAAACAAGCTACTTTTTATAACAGCCATTGGTAGCATCGCTATTATACAACAAACGTATTGATATTGAATTTAAAAGTCAGAAAATGTATTTGTTTTAAATATTGTAATTTGAATATCAAACTAGAGGTGTAAAAAAAGAGAAGAAATATATTCACATTTTTAAAACATTCCTATTATTAATTTATAATTATAACAATATATGTTATACAATAATGATATTTTAAAGAGAAAATAAGTGCTTATGAATGAAAACAACTTCATCTACTAATCAGACTGCTGAATGCAAACAAACATTATTTATTTGTTCTATTTATATATATATTGCACAATTTTTTACTTATTTATATTTATATTTATACTTTATTTATACTCATGATGTGAGAGCTTGCAAGGAGTGATCTTGACCTTCATCTTGAACTTCTTATCCCTGATGTCCTTACAGCTCTGTGGTCTTGACCAGGAGGAAGAACTTTTTTTTCTGCTTAGCAAATCTCAAATGGTGAAGTTATATGAGGGAAAAACCTAAAAAAGAATTATTGTAACCCACCTTACTGTGAGTTATACAAAGTTAAACATCACCACGAACTTCAGCTACTAAGACTAGCTGAAAGCAGAACATTTCTGTTGATTTAGTAGGTGCAAAAATCTGTCTCCATAAGAGCCCAAATGTACAGACAAGAACTCATGGTTCCTGATGGTCTAGATTCCTGATATACTGTACAGTAGCAGGCTGAACTACACATGAGAGACCCTTGAGAGAAAGGACAAGAGACTTTTCTGATAAAATGGAATCTGAACTCTCAGCCATAAAACAAAGCTCTTCGTCAGTTGGAAGCTCAGCACAGCTCATTACACGACTAATAGCACCCCTGCTGTGAAGCATGGCGGTAGCAATGTCATGCTGTGGAGAGACTTTTCAGCATAAGGGACGGGAAGACGCACTTGGATGGAAGAAACAATGAAAGGAAGGAAACGATCAGATTTATCCACTGATGTCAGAGTTCCAAAAAGTATTACTGCAAAATTGCAACTTATGTTCTGATTGCAAATTCAGCACTGGAATGGCTTCACAATGAAAGTGATCATTCAAGAAGTAGAAAATGAAAGTGTAACATTAAGCTTTTACAAAGATACTTCGCATGAATTCCAAAAGCAATTATCAGGGCCATTTATGTATGAACAAGTTGAATATCAATTTTCGTAAGATGTAATACTTTTTCTTTCTTCTGTTTGCTGTGTAAAAGATTCATATAATTCGGGTCTAGACACAATGACCTGCCATTTTGTCTCAAGTCATACAATATGCTGAATATAATAAAGATAATTAAAATTAAACTTAACCACTGTGTTGTCCAAGAGGAAACACAAAGGATACAAAAAACACATATGTGTTTAAGCCCATAGAAAACAAAATGGTTAAATGAACATGGACATTAAATGAACTTTGAACCTTGTTCCCAAGGCTCAGTGTTCGGTCCATTACTGTTTTTTAATTTACATTCTTCCCCTTGGCAACATTTTCCATCACTCTGGTATTCAGTTTCATTGCTATTTGCTGATGATAATCAACTTCATCTGTCTAATAAAAATCTTAACCTCCACCCCTCAGTATCTGCATTGACGGCTGCCTGTTTCCCATCTCTTCACATGTCAAAAGTTAAGGCGTCATACTGGACTTTTGACTTTTTACAACTCACGCCAACAATACCATCCGCACAACCTTTTTTCCACCTACGCAAGATTTCTCAACTCCGCCCTTCTCTGACCCGACACTCCACCCAGATTTCTAGTTCATGCATTTGTCATTTCACATCTGAACTATTGTAATGCTCTCCTCACTGGTTCACCGCATAAACACATCCAACGCCCCCGCCTTGCTTCAGTCAAAATGGCCACACTGGGGGCCAGAGCATTCAGCCACTCTGCCCCAAAACTCTGAAACACTTTACCCATTCACCTAAGACTGTTGGACTCTGTGGACATTTCCAGATCACAACTCAAATCCTCTTCAAATTGGCTTAATCTCTGTAATATTTTAAATGTATTTTACTGTGTATTTACAATGTTTTCATTGTGCTGTTTTTATCCTTTGTAAGGCGACCTATGGTGTCTTGAAAGGTGCCATCAAATAAAATGAATTATTATTAATAAGTATGAAATGTATGCTTATTTTTGCTATAATTCAACATAATCATAGTAGGATAATCCTTATTATTTAGCACTGTATCTTCTTTGTCAGTCAGGACGAAGGTTTAACTCAAGTTTGAGGATACTTTTAGAGTGAACCAGGATTAAATCTGTGTGGGGTTTGCATGTTATCCCTGATAATGGCGGTTGTATCAGTTTCCTCTAACAGTCCAAAATCATCCAGAATGTACACATGTTTCGGCATCTGGTCGCTTCCCAAAACTATTCATTTTACATCAAATACAAAATAAGGAAAATCAATATTTTCTGAAAAGATTTCATCATTTTCTACAATGGAACAGATTCATGCATGACTCACCTCAACCCTTTTATCAAACAGCATTCAAATTACAGATCAAATCAGTGTTTATTCTCTGTCTGTGACCTCCGTGGGGTCATCTTTGGAGGAAGCTGCCATGACAGTAGATCATCACTCATGTGCCAGACGTGATGGTGAAGACAAAAGGATAATTACGCCGTGGAATTTCGTCTGACGGTAATTATATAGCGTTCATGTACATATCCAGGTTATTGAAGAAACCGTCCCGCACACACTGCTGTGTTGATGATTCTCAATAATACAACACGTTCTCTTTAGTATTCTGAATAGATGTAATGAAAAAAAAAAAGGAAAAAGATTATCTCGAAAGTAGCATTAGCGAGAGAGAAATTGCAAATGAACTCGAAGGACGCTGTGGTATTCCGGTTATGACAAACGACTCACTTAATTTGCGTTGGCTGCTGGTCACTTAATTCAGACACGGGCAGAAGAAAATTACATCATTATCCCTCGTTCACACATCAACCGAGGTCATCCCGGACGACAGTGGTCCTCATTTCATTTTTTTTAAGCCTCTACAAAGGTTTGTGTTATTTATTGCTGTGAAATAAAAAGACAATGAAAAAAGAGCTGGGAGATGGATACCCTTCTACCCCTGGGACCCCCTGAAGAATTTTCTTTCTCGTATTACTCACCATAATTCATAAAATTTTCCATCTTTGAAGTGTCACCACCTTTTTCCCTCACCGGTTCCCTCTCACACCTCTTCTCTTCATCCTCCCGCGACTTTCTCCGGGGACTGTGGCTTTATTGTCCCGTCTAATCTCTCGGGGTCTGAATGCACTTTACATTTGGTATTCACCGTGAAAAGCGATTGTCCATATGTGCCGACCTTGCAGTAGACCTGCTCTACTCAGGGAAAAAAAAGAAAAAAAAATCCAGCCTTGCATAGAATGCCAAGCGGCCTATGGAAACTGTGACCCTGGGAGTGATTAAAGAACAGTCATTACATAGAAAAAAAATATATCATCCACATGTTTAGTTGTGAGGCTCAGCCTGTTTGCACAACAGCTTCTAATTTGCTAAAGTAAACATTAGACCCGGCTATTTCCCGGGAATCTGGTCCCTTAATGTTCTCACTCATGCGTTCTTTCTGAGCTACATATTTGTTAATGACCTCTCGCCTAAATGTCACCGCGCCCATTATGAATGGAGGAGGTGTCGAGCCAATAGTGTAAAGCGAACCATCTACAGTTGAAACATAATTCAAAAAATGCACTTTTGATGTTGCACTGATAAAACTATGATCTAGTAACACATTAAATCATACAGTTAATCAGTTAGCCATACATTATTTATAAACTATCTGCCTCTTTTGTTACTTAACTAGTAAACGGGAATTGTAAAAGGAACCATTTCCCACACGAAAGCCCTAACAGAACTAATTCCTAAATTATATATTTAGCTTAATTATTTTCATGTGCAGCGTAAATTACTTTGCTATTTATTATCATAGTATGGCAAAAAAACAACAGTAAATATCTTACATTTATTTTTCTATTTTATTTCTAGTATTTACATTTGAATCAACATCAACTAGGAAAATTTACAAAGAAAATATCAAACGAAAACATCAATATCATTATTTCCACTTTTTAAGTTTATAATTTCATGTAAACGAAGGCTTCATTTTGGTAAAACGTCAGGCAAGCATGTGACCTGAGGCTGATTAGTGTTACCACAATCTCATACAGGCCTGACGAGTGAATTTATTGTCTGCAGCTGTAGGTGAGGCTTTAAAACCAAACCTTGACAAGTTCTGTTTTTGATAACAAATTCAATATAATATACTTTATATGAATATAATATTCACTGTCTCCTTAACTGCATCTATGAACTTTCTTGTTTTGCCGTCTTGGTCTCATCAATCCTTCCTCTTTCTTCCTCCAACATGTCTCTCTCCTCTTCATGTATCCAAACCATCTGGCTTCCATACCTTCGTCTCCAAACTTCTCCACACGAGCTGTCGCTCTGATTGATTAACTTCTAATGTTGTCCTTCACTGTTGCCGCTACTTCCTCGCACGCGGAAAATGTGAATTCGACATCATTGTTACTGTAACTGTCGGTATGTGGACCGAGCTCTTCAGGGAACACCTTCAAAACGGAGACAGAAAAGTGATGATGAATTTCATCATCATCTGGTATATTTTTTCAAAAAATCGAATTACTTCCTTTGATATGAGAGAAAATCACAACCCAGAAGAGTATGTTTCCATAACTTGCTTAACCCTTGTTTTATCCTTGTAGGGTCAAGGTGAACAACCTCAACCACTGCATATGTATTTCTGGGAGCCAGGGAGGTCGTTCACCTTGACCCAGAGACTACACAGGGGCTACCACAAACACATTTGTTTTCAGGACATTCGGGTCACACTGACCCAGAGATAACACAAGGCTTAAAAATGTTGCAACAAAAAAGATTTTCTAACCCTTTCAATTATCACTAAAACAATGTTTTAAGCTTCTTCTGATGTCTTAACATACACAAATAAAAACCTACAAGTCAGAGTTTAATGCAAGGAATAATGCTTTAAATTATATTAACATATTGTTGTCATATTAGACTTTCAAGGGTTTCAAGGGTCCTTTTGTTTCGCTGGATTATATCTTAGAATTAAGGGACTACTGCCTAAAACAACCTTTTATAGAAACATTTAAATAGTTAATTTTAAATTTATGATTTAAGCAAACAACTTTTAGTAAAAGCTTCTGTCTTAAAACTGGCCTAGAATCACTTTTTTTTAAATCTCGTCCTTAAAGCTTCATTGACAATAGCCTGAATCATAAAGTGCTTCTTCTCCCTATGAGTATTTCAGTATCATTCAAGTGATTCAGGTTCTCTTTTGCAATATATGAACAACAAAATGTATGGAGAGCCACGTCATGAAAGCATCAAAACCTTTGGTTACGTTTGACAAAAGGAATTTCCATTTGCATTTCATCGTGTCAATTTTACATATTTCCAAGGCTTATGGAAACAAGCCTATGGCCTTACACCTGCTGTACTTTTGTGGCAGTTTAATGTCGCTTTTCCTGTCAAGCTATTTATCATTATCCCAGTCAGGGCAAAAAGCACGAGATGCCTTCACTCCCTGTAGCTTAGCGTTACCAATTATTTGCTGTTGACCACCAAACACCTCATCATTGTCTCTCCCTAAACTATGATTAATGTGCGTTGCCCTGGCGAGGTTAAAACAACCGCAGCATGGGCCGTTTATTGGCTTCCCTCGTGTGTTTGTTGACAAGCTGTCCAAGACGCACTTAACATATCATCCAGTATGAAAAGTAGGTTGCAAGGCAGATACTTTGGGGTCAAGAGGGCAGCTTATTACATTCCCATCTGTTAACAATGGAGCTTCCCTCGGCAGACAAATAGACAGACACACACACAGACGGTCATGGGAAACTTCATCATGCAACGTGCTCTGTGGCTTCATGGGATGCCGCACCATCGCCAGCAGTTGCAGAAAGACGTGACACTACATCAGCCAATCCGGTTGAGATGGAGGAATGTAGCGGCCGTAATAAGAAACACATGCGGGTAAGTGAGAGGGCCTTGTCTGCTGAGGGAGGATACCGAGAGACACGAATGCGGCGCACAATCCGAGACACACACGCAGGGCTTTGTGAAAACATACCTGAGGAGATGTAGGACAAGTCATTTATTTTACTTTCGTCCCTCCACAGCAGGACTTTAGGAAAAAAGAAGAGGGGGAACAGACCAGCTAGAGTATTAGCAGTAAGAGGGGAAAAAAAGCACCGGATGATGAAGTATGGCTACTTGTTCATCTGACATTTAAAAATAGTAGTTGTTTCTTCCAGCACTTTAGCCACGGCTACAGCTTCCCTCGCCCAACAACAAACCGCTGAGCGGGAGCTATATTTATATATCCACTGGAGGAGCATTTCAGAACAGCCATGTCATTAGTCATTTACAGATGATGATGGGTACGTGTCACAGGACAGACGTCATAAAGTGCATCGGCTGAAACCCTAGCGTGGATGATCTATTACTGTTGTTTTTTAAAGATACTTTCAAGCAATAACCTCAAAGTAAATGTATAAAAGAAAGTCTTGATACAGTAAAAAAAAAGTTTTATTTTTGTAATCACATTTCCCCATTTATTACCTGCCCCCGACCGTTATTTATAGCGTTAGGCAGGCCTTTCCAAAATTGGACACAGCTAATTTTATTTCCCGGACGACTGAGCTTAACGATAAAGTGGGCTAGAATTTATGGTGGTTTCCACTGGCTAACCAGACTGGTCCAATAGTGGTATCAATCAGGAGGAGAGCTGCGGCAATGCAAAGAGGCTTTGCAAAATTAAGACCCCGCTCATGACTCCACAGGCTCCAGGAATAGAGCTGCATTTGCATCCTGGAAATGTTGGAACTGATTCTGTTCACACCAGCTGCTTAAAATATTTAAGACAAAATCCCCTCCTTCCAGTGGAAAGATTTTAAACTTCTTCCACTTCTGTATTTGTGTGAGTGTGGCCACTTGTGTGGTATTTTAGTGAGCTTGGCTTCAACCAGGGCACCATGTTAAAAGCCTGTTTCAAACCTGGAACGTGTTACCCCGATGACATCATCCAGCTTTTAAAGCAATAGCTTGGTGTCAGTCACACATCAATAACCTCCACCTTAAAGCTCTTTATGGTTATATTTAGACAGTTGGGGATATTTATGGAGACAGCCGAATCGCCAGTGAGCGGCACAGAGTTGAAATCTCTAATGGGATGCAGGTAATGAAGTGTTTTCTGTTGCAACTCAAGCTGCGGCAGCTTTTACTGTTTATTCCGCCATTAAAGCTGTTTAATGATGTTTCTTATCAATTTCTAAGCACTTCCAAGAGCGTTAATGCTGCAACTATGAATGCACCACTGGCTAAATCAAACCTGTCACTTTGTTTCCACTGAAATGTTTTTGTTTTATTTATTTTTTTGAAAAATATTTGTATTCGTCTTTGTGAATATATTTGTCTCAGTAGTCATAAATCAACTCTTTTACATGCCGAGAAACATCCAGAGAGAATACAAGTTTTTTTCCCACAGCTTGTAGGCTGACTAACATCTACTCCATATACACATTATGTGTTTTCTTTTGTATTGTTACCTCCTTAAATGGGTTAAAGAATATTTTGACTTCTGTAATTGTGTCTTCATTTTTTCTCATATGCTGTTATATCACTGTCTACACTGGAGCTTAGAAATGAAAATAAAATGTTTTTTCATTTTCAATTGGTACATCTTGTGGCTGCCGTAGATGTAGCTCTGAATCTGAATTGTGAATACATTTTCTAACTCCTTAAAATTGGATGTAAACTCTTTTTATTTTGAGTATAAAATTCAGCGGGAGTTCAAGATTATTTTGTCTAAAAAGTGTGTGTGGGTTTATAGTTTTATGATAGATTTCTAAATATGGAAACCATAATTAAAAAAAAAAATACTTCCTACCTAATAAACAAGGCCTTAAAACATCTCTATATTCACTAAAATGTCATTCAAAGTTATCATTTTAGAGCTTAACAACCTAAGATTAAAGTCATCTTTCTACACATAACATAAACATCCATGATTACTATATGATTAATCTTATAATAACATATTATTTTCACGTTCAAAAACAAAATGAATGACTTTAATTGATTAAATCTTTCCAATAAAACAACAGTTGATGCTCAAAAGCAGAATTGCAGATTTTACAAATGCAAGTAAAGCTGGAAAAAGCTATTTAATATTTACAATTAAAAGAGGTTTTATTGAGGAGGGCAAAGTGATTGAAAGACTGCGGCTGAAATAGTTTTTGTAGAAAAGTTAGCAAGTCAGTGACTTTGTCCCCTCATGGAGATGTGGTTTTGACTCATAACCCGGGATTAGCTCTGCAGCAGGCAGCGAGGCGAAGAATAAGATGCTTCAGAAATGACTGGGTTTTTTTGTTCGGTGCAACTGTCGGCAGACTTGATCACAGAAGTGAAATCAGACGAATGGCCAGATCTACATTTGCGGCCTAATGAGGTGTGATGGAGCAGCGTGTCACGACTGTGTCCAGGACAGGACTGAGGGTGAGACAAAATGAAATAAACGGAGCATGCTCCAGTGCTGTGATAATATAATCATCTATTGAATAATGGCCACTCATCATGAGTTTGGTTCTGCAAGGTTAATTTGCAACCTATTATTTTCCCAAGATTATATAGACAATCTCGCATTAGCTTTGAATACATATTCGGTTTGGTCTTGTGGAAAGATGGCGAGAGTTTTTTTTCCAATTAAATTCAACTGTAGATCGTTAATGAAACGCATGAAAGGGTTATGAAACAAGCTCATTACAACCAAATTATTTATCAAATTATTATTAAACTACTTCAATAATGTTGGTAAATCATCACTTATCCTTTCAAGTTCCTCAACCGTTCATTTAATGCTTGATAAGAGTATCAAGGAGATGGAGAAGGATAAAAGAGGATAAGTCAAGAGTCTATCTCAAGATAGAACGAAGAGGCATTCTTGAGCGTGACACCCCTGCGGGCAAGTAATCTGTGCTGCTGGGGGAGATTTCAACCGAAGGTGAACCTTCTGACATTTGAGCTGATTAGGAATTTCGCCAGCCTTAGCCTTTTGTGTTGTGTCAACTGCTCTGACATTGCATTACGCCATTTCATTATCATGCAGTCACATTTAATAAGGGTAGTGTCCTCCGACCTAGACCGAGGCATAAAAGGATCCTTAAATGCATTGGTGGCCTAAGTGGAGAGGTATGAAGAGACACAAGGATGGTAAGTGTTAGTTATGAGCAACTGGGCTTTCGGCCCAGAACAAATTACATTACTGTCACATTACATCTACGGCATGCATGAATTAAGAACTGGCTGGATGACCTTCTACCCTCTCAGACTCGCTGTCGTCGTCGTTCCAAATCTTGGTACATCTCACATCGTCAACTGACTGAATATATAGAGCAATGCGCTTTATGTTTGAAGCACACAGCAAAGAAGTTTTTTGTAGAGAGGGTGATTTCATTTCAACCTGAAATTGATCCGATAATCAAAATTCCCTCATTCTATACTCATGTTCGAATGTCGAGTATTCCTTTTCTTTTTGGAGTTATAGGGAAAAATGTGAGTCCATTTTACCTCAGGGACTTTAACTTTAACCTTTTAAAGGTTAGTTCACCCAAATCAAATTTCACTCATTTTCCACTCACCATCATGTTGTCTAAGGGTTGGGATTGTTTTTTAGTTGTTTTTTTTTAGTTATAGGCAAAAATAAAAATTCATTTTTTAGCGACTGCAGCTCAAAGATCATAATCCAAAGAACCTTTTGTTGTCACAGCTCAACAAAAGGAATTGTTTGGAAATACTTAAACAAGTCTATATTTTATAAGCTTGTCTGTAACTTAGCTAGTTAGTCTACTGTCAACTGAAAGTGCTCGCAATATATGACTGGAGTACTTCCTGTTGTTGCATTATTGTTTAAAATTCTGCTACAAGCCAGCTAAAAATATAGACTTGTTATTCAGCACCAATTCTTTTTGTCGAGTTTTGCTAGAACAGGAACATTAAAGACGAGCAGTGTGGAGGTTTTTGGAGGTTTTTTGGACAATGATTTTTGGGCTGCAGTCGCCACATTAAAATGGATTTGAATGTTTGCCTATGAATAAAATTAAAACCACAATCCCAATCCCAAGGCTTAAGCCTAATATTTCAAGCCAGTACAAAAGTGCAAAAAGACCCTAATTCATATGGAATAATTTCAGAAAATCCATGTCTTCTCTTTTGACTAGTGATGAAGTTTCATGAAGCAGTATCATTATTTTTAGAGTCCACTAGATGGCGGGCTCTTCACTATTTTCCTTCATTTTCTAATGTAACATCATATCATTCTTAAGATGATAGCGCCATCTACTGACCTCCTACCAACATGGCACTGCTTCATGAAGCTTCATCAACCCATTACTTACTTTTGACCGGACTCTATCTAAAACGAAAGACTTGACCTATGACCAAGAACTCCCATTGTTTTCTGCTCTTGCCCCTGAAAATATATATACTGGCATTTAGACCAGCTACTTAGAATCTGAAGAAGACTATTGGATGGAAGATGAAAAGCCTCTTCTTGCAAAGTACTTGAAGCCAATGAAGAAAGCTTGGAAGTTGTTTCTCTTGTCTGGTCCTATTAGGGCGGGAAGTGACTTTGTAAATAATGTGACTGTAAGATTGTGAGTTTGTTTAAACACTTTCAACACATCCATGAATTTCAATGGTTGTTTTCTTCTTTGACCCTATACTTTCATTTCTAACGCTCTCTGTCCTGCCATGAGAGCCCAATCTTGATGTAATTTTACAAAGTAGACATTACAAATGAAGTCCAAAGCTTTTCTTTTACTGAGGGCTGGATATGGAAAAATAAACAAAGAGCAACACACTCAACATGACACATGATTACTGCGTCTATTTCATAACATGTCCATCATGTGAAGAACATTGCACCCAGCAGGAACACATACTGATGACCTATGGATCGAAGACATTATAGTTGTTGGCTGAGACATAAAGATATGGCTTGATTCTGTTATTCTGGTTCGAATCCACCAAAGGACAAAAGTGGAAGGTGACTATTTAAAATCTCTTTTAATTCATAAGCTTACTTCATAACAAGCCCGCACCAACACATCCCTCTCTGATATAGTTCTTGCTTCACTTATTTACAAGATTATATAAGTTGAATCCAGCAATTTACGAAAGACCAAATTAAATGTTTTAATTTGCAATAGGCAGATCCAATTGAATATTTTAGCAGCAGTTTGCCAGCAGACACCCCTGTTCTAAATAGACCTGCTTTTCCAGCCAATTTTTTTTTCTGCATGATTTATTGGGAAAAGCGAGTTCTTTTGCAGACTTTCTCCTCGCTTTGTCCAATTTGCATGAGGAACAATCTGACACTTTGACTGCTCAGCTGCTGGAATGTGAGAATTGCACTGGGAAATGACTGTGGTGAGCTGATGGCCTTTCAGAGCTGATTCAGCCGATGTAAGTCGATGACAGGCTTTGTGGCTAAAGTGACTCTTACACCAGGACTGCAGCACTAATACCAGATCGCATTATTATTCAGGTCGGATGTCAGCCTATTAGGCCTCTGAGAGTTGCTGAAAAAGGTCACCGAGTCTGATGAGTACAACAAAAAAAGGCAACGACACCTCGAAGCCTGTTTTCTCAAAGTCCTTGTCAAAGTCCATGAAGCCTTAGAGCTGAAATATGTGTCATTCTTGGTCCAAGCAAAAAGAAAAAACATTCCAAAATTCATCCATTACATGAGCTTGCACAATGGACCATTGAGAGGAAAGAAAATAGCAGCCGTGTCCCTCTATGGGTGTAGGCACGAAAGACAATTCGATCTTTACTTCGACTAACACCCAAAGTTCACAAAGTCACATCCTGGAAAAGTATGCGTGTGCAAGATATGCGCTCATCACTGAGAGGCATGAGAGTCCGGTTGTCTGAATGTCAAGAAGGTCAAAACAGAACAATACCTTGGGATAAAAGATGGTTTTGCCTCATCTTTGTGTGTCTAATTATTTATATCCTGAATGATAATGCCAAGAAATGACACAATGAAACAGGAAAGCAGTTGGACAGTGCTTCCTTTTTTTTTTTTATAGAATGCTGCATGACCCGTTTGCTGCCTCTGCAAGAAGAATTAGGATATTCCGGCTTATGTTTCCACAAAATAAACTGCAGCATATTGCCAAGACATTTATTAGTCCCTTTCCAGAGTGTGCATCTCTTTCTCTTAGACAGCGAGCTATACTTAGCTTACTCCCCTGCAGGTGAATTATGAATGAGATGAAAAGCTACTAATGATATTTGCCTGCTCAAGTATCATGCTAAGATGACACCTAATGTGTGATCCAGTCTTGCACAGAGTGAAACCTTCATCTCCCAAAAGGTAAAGCGAGTGAGTGATTTATAATGGAAGCAGCTGTACATTCAGGATAGTGGATGGACAACTGAGACAACAATGGAATATTGGGTGCAACCGAAGAAGACTGAAAAAAAAAAAATACACATTTGACCAAACATGAGAGCTCAAGTTCCATTACCATTTCACTAATATTGGTGGTAAAAAAAAAAACTTACAGATGTCTGAAAGTATTCACACTTTCATGAAAATGTTAAATTATTAAAATAAATTGCAAAGGATTTAATTAGGGATAGACCGTTATCGGTGCCGATCTGCGGCATTTTGAGGAATATCGACATCAGCCTTTTTGATAATCCGACAGCCGATAAGAGATCAATTTAAAACTGGGTTATTTTGGCTCTGGTGCAGCAGCGCATCTATGACTCCAGTCACTACCCTGTCTCCAACTTTGCCACACAGAACATAGTTACACGCAGAGCCACAGCATGGGTAACAGCCAATCAGCAGTGAAGGAGGGTAGGGAAGGTGATCACAAAGGCTATGTCCCAGATGGTGCTATAGTTGATCCTGGTGATGGTTGTGAGGGTGTTTAGCGCTTTGTGGTGAGGAGGTTCTGGAAATGTAAGCGTTGTTTGACGGGAAACCAGTGATGTGTTCTCTGGAAGGGGGTGTGGATGAGCAGTAGGGAAACAGAGTTTTGAACATATGCTGTTGTCTCTTTGAAGAACAGAGGAGAGGAAACCATACAGGATGCTGTTACAGTAGTCGAGTCTGGTAGTGATGAAGGCGTGATTAATATTTCAGGGGACTCTGGGTCGAAGGCGTGCTATGTTCCTAGGTGAAAGAAGGATGTTTTTTGTGACGTTTATGTGTGAAGGACAGTGCAGGGTCCATGTAGATGTTAAGGTTCCTGACCATGGGGGAGAGAGTGGCAGACTATGCAGAGTGAGTGAGTTCTGGGTGAGTGGATTATGGGCCAGTAATTAATAATACATTATTTATTGACATTAAGGTTTTTAGGAAGTTAAGTGATAGTTTTGGTGGTGATGCACAATTACTTGTCTTCAGCATAGCAGTGAAAGTGAAGTCCATGTGGTAGCATGTAAAGGGTGAAAAGAATGCGGCCAAGCATTGAGCCTTGGGGGACCTTGTGTGAGACAGAGGTGGTGTGGGATTTGTTTTTGTGATATAGTGGAATCTTTCAGACATGTCCGAGATGCCTATGGATTCCGGGCGGCTGGGGAGGATGGAGTGGGTGACGGTGTCAAAGGCAGCGCTGAGTTCCAGGAGGAGATTAATGGTGAGGGCTGGACACAGAGAAGAGATGTTGTTTGCAACTTTAATTGAGGCTGCTTGAGTGCTATGGTGGGTTCAATAGCTGGATTGAAATATTTAATGTAGGTGATTGGAGTCTTGAGTTCAGTTGCAGTCGGTATCAAAATGTTGGGGTTGTCAGACATGCCTCCCAACCGAGGCAGAAAAAAAGCCTCCTCAAAGGTTGTCTGTGTAACCTTAGCAGAGGTTCTACTATTAGTCACTTCTTAATGACTCAGCTCCTGACACCCTTAGTTGAAAACTAATTCCAGCCACTTGTATCTTGGCTCTTGTTCTTACGGCCTCTACCCTAAGTCATGGACAGTCAAGCACAAAACAACATTTTCTAGTGATGTGCTGATGAAGCTTTTAAAGCAGTGTCATTTTTTTTAATGGCTTATTAAGTGGCGCCATCACTTTTAAAATCATTTGAGGTTTTACATAGAATAGTTTTTCGAGAAAAAAGATTATAAATGAAATAAGGACACCGTTTCATGAAGCTTCACGAAATCAGTGTATGTCATTCCATCACTACCTCCAACATACAAACTGAGTCTTACTGCACCATTTAAAGAGGGCAGAAGTGAACGATACAGCAACAGTGTTGTGGATTTTAACAGGGTAGCCTAAGCCCCCTGGCAGAATCAATACCAGTGTGAAAAGTTTAGCCAAAACCAAAAATTGTTACCTTTTATTATCCTTCCTGAGCTTGATTTATGCTTCCTAATGATTCACTCGCAGTGCCGCTGACACTGAAATTATCGACAACCTTAGGTAATTGTTTTCTCCACTATGATGTATGAAGAACCATATTTACAATTTCACATGAGATAAGAGGTTTAGCGGAGCTTGTCGTCGGAAGGAGAGATGACACCGAGTGCAGCCTGAAACTTGTTCTAATTGTGCACTAATGAAGCAAGCTAAATTCTTGTCTTGACCTTGTAGGAATCCGACATACACTCAAGTCATTCACTATTTAATGAGCCATGGTGCATGTGGGGTTGAAGAAGTGACTCGTTTCTCTGTTGCATGTACATGTGAGTCCTTATAGGAGCTCAATCTCTGTCTCTTTAGGGAAAGATAAGCTTGTCAGTGGCTGACGCGAGGCACCTAGGTGTGTCTTATTAATTTCTGAATTTACGACTTTGACTTTTTCAGAAACGCCTCCCTAGAGAGAACTCTCTCCGAGTGTCGTGGGCAACCAAGGCCGATTATAGTTCATGTTCATGCATGTGAAGTTTATAAATGATCCTGCAACTACACCAGCGCTACAAGGTTACCCTCGGATCGTTTTACACTTCACACATATGGTATGACACTCGCACCTTGATGCATTATGTTCTCTGGTTTGTCCAGGCCTTGAAAGATAAAAGGATAAACATGGAATGTGACAGGACATGTGTGTTTTCATGGATCACTTTCCAAAAGAAGGTCAGAGAGTTTGCTTAATAACTGACTGCAAATGTGTTTCCTAAATGTGTCCTGTAATGGCCAGAAATGTGTAAGAAATGTTTTATTTAATCGATTTAATGAAATTAATCAATGATGTGATAATCAAAAATGTAAGAAATGAAATGCCACACTTTGCCATTGCCCAAATGAAATAAAAATGATAATTTTAGGATCAAAATGATAAACTCAAAATATTTAAACAAATTAATGACACTTCTTTATGAAGCTTTCAATGATTTCATACTAGTGTGTTTCTGTATTAAGCATATAAAACGAGTATAAATAGTCTTTGTATATATAATCGGCTATAAATTAGCATTACAGTGGATTACCACCACCTACTGTGTGTGAATAGACTGCACCTCACCCCATGATAAACCCATTACCCTCAAAATAAAGGAAAGGTTCTGGACCCATAAAAACAGCTCTTCAAAAATAAAGGAAATCTCACTTTGCTAACAAATAAAATCCTGACCATTTACATTGAATGGAGCCTTTATAAATACATGAATTAAACAACCAGACTATTTACAAAAGTATTCATACATTGACCACGACTGTAGGCCAGTTTGCTGACCATGAGTCTGTTAAATTCCAACTCTGTAATGGATTGGATTCTTTGTCTATCACTTTTGTGACCAGAAGCAGAGCAGTCTATGACATGTGATATTGATTTTCCCTGCCACTGAAAATCTTACATCCATTTGAAGGAGAACAAAAATATATTCCAGACATCCAATATAACCAGTAGTGACATTCTGTGTCAGTAGCCTTGGAGGAAGAGAAATAGAAAAGGATTAAGTGTATATGTTGCAGGAGTCGGCTGTTTGATGTCAACAAAGAAGACGTGCAAGAATCAGTCAACACAAAAGACCCAGAAAATATGAACTGAGAGTTATTGTGAAAAACAAGCCATTTTTAGCTTCTAGACATAGCTTCTTAGCCGCCTGTTTGTGTATAAGGTTTACCTCTCTGACGACTTATATTGGTGTTGTGTCCTGACTTATCCTGTTGATGTATGTTTGCTATAATAAATATGCTTAGGCACTTTTAAGGTTGTGAAAGAAAAGCATGATAACCAAATGATACGAATAATGTACATATTTTGGTATTGATACAGGTATTGATGTCCACTTTGCTACAGTGACATTTGACAGAATTAATAATGATCCATGTGCAAGAGCATCATGAATAAGATCTTCACTAAACATGGTAAAACGCAAACATCCAAAATAGTTTATAAGTTTACATACTAACCCTCAGACACACTAATTATTAAACTATATTTTGCAGTACAAGACATGCTATTTTCCTAAATATCCCTTTGGTTTCATTAAATGTTTTTTTTTTTTAAAAGGTAAATGTCTGTTCCTTAATATTGTCATAAATACAATATAAAATATTCAAGGATGACACACACATATGTAATTGGCAACAGGAACGCTACAATTGTATGAGATCTTCTAGTCAATATGACTTTCTTTAAAGGGCAACTAATGTGAAAACCTCACTCCCCTGACTCACTCACATGTTTTAAAATGTTGTCTTCTCAAGGCCTCAACAAAAAAAAGAAGAAGGAAATTCCACACATTTTGACTACAGGGTGAAAAGTCAACATCTCCGAAATCAGGCAATAATGTCTTGAACCATAGTTTAATATCAGGCGGATCATGAGAAAGCAAATAAATGTTGCCTGAATGTTGAAAATGTTGTCTTCTGAAGCCTCAAAAAAAGTTGGAAATTCCACACATTTTGAAGAGAAAAAGGGTGAAGTTTCCTCTTCAAAATGCAGTAAGTCTCTCATTGTCATTATTTTTTGAAGGTATTACTTTATAAAGTTCTCCACCGTCTGAAATCTCAGCGAACGAGAGGGTACAAGAGTGGAGTCTTTTATGACGTAATAATGGCTTCACTTCTCCAGCCAGTTTTAATCACGTCCCGCTGTTGTTTATACAACAAGTCCCTTGGTGGTGGAGACTTCCAGGATTTATGACGCGCTGTAACCAACCTCTGTGATTGACCAATCACAGCAGATTGGGCGTGGTTATGAAAAAACAAGAATTAATCTCCAATTAAATGTTTTTCAGTGGGCGGGGCTTAAGCACATGTGAATATTTCAATAAAAAGAGAGTTTAGTACAAACAGACAAAGACTGATGAGTACAATCGAGGTCAAAGATCTATTTAAGACACGCTTTACCCTTTTAATGGGCCGCATTCCTATCAGCTCTACACACTGAGGTTACTTACAACCACAGCACATGATGCAATTTCACACATGTTAGCTCAACAGCAACGGTAGACATCAATGAGTTTGCAAGGGTCTACATTTCCAGCCACAGAGCTATGTAAATGTAATCTCAGCCAATATCAAACCGGCTCCTTGCTTTCAGGTTATTTACGAGCCCTCATTAGCAAATGACTTTCACACAGAGCTCGGTATTGCAATCTCTCTGCTTTCACTTACTGCTGAAAAGAGAAGTACAGAAATCCAGAAAATTAATGTCCTGGAAAATATAGTTGTCATAAAAAGCGATGGTTTGGTCTCGAGCGCTGCCAAACAGACTCCCCGCTCACTCAAATCAGTGCAATTAACCTGCAGGAGAGAACATAGTGTTTAAATTCTTTACCACCCATGGCACAACAATGAGCTTCTGTTACTGGAATATGTCACTCATACTGAGCTGCGACAAAGACGTGAAACTGTCAAGAGCGAGAGAAGAAAGTCTGATGGGATGATGAGTTTCATGTAGCAGCGTTGTGTTTTTTAGTAGGTGGCGCCCTCGATTTCAGGGAACTATAAAATAGCTGTTCATGGTAATAGATTATTCTGGAGAAAGTGAGACTAGTGGACTCTGGTAATAAGCACACTGCTTCACTTTTTACTTGGAGTTTTCATCTAGCATTTATGTAGTTTTTATTTTATTTTATTTTATTTATAGTCTTTTAGAGTAGTCCAGTTATAGTCACATATATGTCAAAGTATTTTAGTCATATTTTTCACTTGTGACATTTTAGCCTGGTGCTCATCACTTGTATGTTAAATGTATTATTGTATGCTTGTTATAGACTCAAGCGTACTGTAGCTGTTAATCTTGTTGATCCTATAATCTGAATTTACCACAAAATCACTAGTTGAGCAAATAGTCAAGTAACTTAATCTGTTTGGTTTTTAAATACAATTGAATACTTTTGTATTTGGTCAATGTAAATAAAGAGAGATTGAGTCATAGTTTGTATTTCATTAACTACTTAAGACACATATTACACACAACAACTTGATCGAGTGGAAGAAGATGAGCATCATATTGAAATCAATACTGATGACAATCCCACACCACCCCTTTCTCAAACGGGGTCCCCCAAGGCTCAATGCTTGGCCGCATTCTTTTCACCCTTAACATGCTACCACATGGGGTGGACTATAAGTAGGAACAACCATTACAAATTGGGTGAGATGGAGAGAACCCACCACCACGTTTGGTCCGGCCTCCTGAACAACAGAGAAACATTTTGTTTTTGGTTTCCATGTACAGTGAGTGACAAAAATATGGGATCTCCCATTTTAGGGGGTACATTTATTTTTTTAGAGTTGCTTAATATATTTGTTGTTGTTATATTCTACATATACCTAGATTGTTAAGCTCTCTTACAAGGTCTGGTTTGAAAGATATATATATAAAAGATATACAGTATATTAACCTTTAAAGATATTGCACGGCTCAACAGAAAGTTAATGTTGCATGGCATAGGTTTATTATTTTTTAATTACTTCATAAATATCGTTAGCATATGTTTCCTGACTTTTCCCACCAATCAGAGAAAGGATAATTTATGAAGCCCTCACCGGAAACAGTTTTGGGAACTCTTGTTTAGAACAAGAGGAGACCTCGAAAAAGATCAGTTTCAAGAAACACAATATTGTTATTTTACAGGAAAACAACTGCTTAAGCATTTTAGATGCACATTGATGACGATATCAAAATCATTTTTTTAAATATGTAAAGGGTATAAATCTTTTAAATGTATTCTATGTGCATTCGAAAGACTTCAAAGGAGAATAATAAAGTCATTTGAAATCTATTTTGCATGTACAGTTATTAATTGTAGCATGTTTTGACAGAGACACGTGACTTTCATGGCGCCATTCATCACAAGTGCCTAAACATAGGTGCAGCCGTGCCAGGGCGAATGATTGAACGACTTTTTAGTCCGTGGCATATTGTTGCCTGGCAGATGATACATTAAAGCTGTCCCGGGAGAGTCGGCATAGCAGGCACGCTGAGCTGCCGCTGACATCCTCGGGACGCTCCAGTTGAGCATGCATCATTTCTGAACTCGACTCCTTGTTGTCCTCTATACATGCTGACAACAGAGCAGCATGGGGAAAAACACGCTGTCATACATGATGCAAGCACTACGTGGTGTTTCTGAGACAATAGGAAGCCTCAAATGAGGAGGACGGTGTGGAATGGAGCCCTAAATCAGCTTTGAGACTAAATTGTTCTTTAATCATGTGCTCGTGTAGAGTTTCACTCACCCCTATGGAGCAGAACCAGAGGGCAAGTCTCAAGCAAAAATACAGAAGTGGTGGTACAAGAGTACTATTTAATTCAACAAAGTCCAAACACAAACATGAGTCCAAAACCAAATCACTCACCAACACGGGCAATAAATACGAAAGGAAAAACCATGAAAGGGGTTCTTAAAAACCATATCAAAACCGAGGTAAACAGGAAAAGACAACTTAAATACTCATAGTTCAAAAGGCAAAATCCAAACACAAGTGAAGAAATACGAGATGCAGAATCACTGCCATTTAACAACGTTTGAAAACCTTTTGTCCTGCACACTGGTCTGGAGGCAGGTGGTAGAAATGATTGATGGGCTGATGAAGCTTCATGAAGCAGTGTCGTGTTGTTTAACGGTCAGTCGGTGGCGCCATCACTTTGAAAATGATGTGATGTTGTTCGAAAAAAAAATGTGCAGAGACTGCCATCTAGTGGACTCTGAAAATAATGACACTGCTTCATGAAGCTTCATCAGGCCATCACTAATAGAAACATAGCAGTTGATGATGAGCTCCAGCCATATGTCATCAGTCAAGCCACAGGGGAGAGAAAAGGAGAAACGGGGAAGTCGCCAAAAAAACAAAAATCGCATTTTCACTTCCTTTCACCCCTTTTTGAATGTAACTACACGTTGAATGTTGCCAGATTGTTCACTTTGAATTCATCATTTTGATATGAAGGCACATGTTCAAAAGTAACCAAATGCCCTCAGTCAGGCGGCTGGTGATTTTATTTGATTCAACTCTGAACAAAAGAATATCAGGGCATTTGCTCCATGATTAGAGAATACAGATTGAATAAACAGAGGCGCAGTGGAAAGAGAGCACCGGTGTGAACCATTTATTTGGTTTGTCAGTACAGATGACGTCCCTACGAAGGGTTCTTTTTCTCAACTCTATCTTTTCTCTCTAATACAAGATGAAGCAGTATGATTTTGATCCCAATAGAATAGCTGTTCAAAACAACACAGGAGAAAGTGAAATCTAGTTGTCTCTGATTAAAGGTATACGGCATAATAAAGCTTCATTACATTATAATTAATTATTTATTGAAATAATGAATCTTATTTAATGAATAATTTAATAAAAATATAATGAGACAAGTTCTCTGTATGTCTAAATGTCTGAATACATATATATATATATATATATATATATATATATATATATATATATTTTATATATATATATATATATATATATATATATATATATATATTTAGAGTATCATTTTTTTTATATTAAAGTTCCTCTATTGTATCAAATTGCTGAACTTAAGTGTATTTATTTATTTTTCCTATGTAAAAAAAAAATCTATATTTTTAAATTATTAGGTTTTGAATCGACAGTTCATTCTTTATAGCGCCGGTTAAATATAAAACTATCAAGTATAAAATATTGACCTTTTTCTGACATGAAAACATGCAATACATCTCAAATAATTACCTTGACCCAGAAGCAACACGAGAGATACCACAAAACATTTGTTTTCGGGCCATTAGTTCACCTTGACCCAGAGATAACACAAGGGTTAAAAAAAATCCAAAAACAAGAATTAAGCATTATTTTTATCTTTGTACAATTTATTGTTTAGTTTAATATAAGTGAAAATGGCTCCCAAAAACTGTCTGTTGGTGATGCGTGAATAAAAATATATAAATAAAATCGTTATGTAGAGACAAACCATTCTAGAGCACACACAATAAAACAACATAAAATATGACTTACATAATACATTCATAAGGAAAAAGCTTTCCGTAAACATCAAGGCTTCAGTGTTTACAGCTCAAATAAAAAGCCATGACTCACATGTTCAGACTGAGAAGAGGCCTGACATAACAAGAAATAATCATGGACAGAGACTGTTGTACTCTTAAGGTATGGACCTGGAAACGTATAAATTCCTTCAGCTGAAAGCTCACTTTTATTGCAGACATTTCCTCACAGACAAAGCCTAGTTTTCCTGTTGATGTCATTTCCCGCTAGAGTAAACCGACTTTCCTGTTGTCGTGAAGGCATCAGTGTCTGGTGGTGTCAAAACACTGGAATGTTCAAACAGTGGACTTCCCCCTCAGGAACACATCAGTTATCTATCTGCTCAACTCACCGGTTGAAATGTATGCTAGCTATTTAAAAACATCAAAAGCTAGAATCATGTATAAACACTTGGAGCAGTATGGGGAAATGACTAAAGTCATATACTCTTAATATATACTTGCAAACATCCATATAACATTAGCTTCTCTTAGATTTCGATTTTCCCAAGAGTTTAGCTCTCACACACTTTAATTAAAATCCTAACACATGAAATTGTCTGTTACTGTATGTGTACATTTCCCTTAAGAGTCTTGGATGTGACAAGATTCTAAATCATTTACATTTGTAGTTCAGTTGATGCGTGGATGCCATTTAAAACAATATATTCATGCTTAGGGGTTTGGTGTCACGGTGCGGCACTTACTATTAGTTATGTACCTGGAAGATCATATATCTACGTGAGGGAGAGACGGGGGGAAACAGAATTACCTAGAAAGCCTTGGAGGTGATGAAAACTTAGGTTACCAGAGTTATAAATAAGAACGGAGTCATGGGAGGAAGCGAGGGAAAAAAAAATAACATATCGTTTAAACGTCATCTTTGAGTATGTGGTTTCAGGAAGTATTTAATAAATTGTGTCACTTGCACTGTTGTGGTGGTGCAGAAGAGAAGTAAATCAACTCCTATTGCTGACTATTCTTTAAACGCCAGGTTACATTTATTTAAATAATCCAAGCTTATTTTACCTCCACACAATCCCTGCTGTGATCTAAATACAAAGTTAATTAATCTTAAAGTTTTAGATAGTGGATGCTTTTTGGTGTTGAAACCATACTAGACCAATGATTAAATAAAAAACACAAATGTAAAGACAAACAACAATAACAAAAACAAAATAATTGCCATACAAGTAAGACATTGCTGAAGCTTAACCTTTTTTCTTTTTTTTCCAAGTACAGACAAACATGATAACTGGTGCAGATGGTCATATTTAAAAATATATATTAGTATATTATATAGTAATATTTCTGTGTCATTGGAAATCAATCTAAAAACAATTATATTTTAGCTATACATACCGTCCTTTAACATTTTCATGTTTTGGCTATTACAAACTTTTAGAAACTTTTTTTAAAGGGGAAACTCATGTAAAAACCCACCTTTCCAAGATGCTGTAAGTCCCTCATCGTGATCATGTTTCGAAGTTATTACTGTATAAAGTTCTCCCCCGTCTGAAATCTATGCGAACGAGAGGTTACGAGAGCGGAGTCCTTTATAATGGCTTCACTCCTTCTCCAGCCAGCTGTAATCACCCCCAGCTTTGTTTTTACAATGAGTCCCTTAACGGTGGAGAATTTCGGGATTGATGACGCACCGTGACAAACCTCGATGCTTCAATCATAGCAGAGTGGGTGTGGTTATTGTATACAGGATTAAATCTCCATTGTTTTCAGTGGGCGGGGCTTAAAAACATTTTCTAATGTGAATATTTCAATTACAAGAGAGTTTTGAACAAACAAATACTGATGAGTACACTAGAGGTCCAACATCTATTTAAGAGACACTTAAATCGACACATAAGTTGCCCGTCAATAGCACAGATTTGATCGAGGATTTGCATCATTTCATCGAGACACGAGATAAAAAAGACATTACATGCATGTTTGTTTGGTTGCAGTTGTCTCTTCACACTTCTCGATGTGACAATCTGTATTTAGGTGCGGACGGTCATCCGTGCATGTGTCTAATTCGTGTGTGCGTAGGAGTGCACAGCTTGACTTCGGCTGTTGACACTGGCGCGGTGACAGTCGGAACACTCAGCTGTGTTGACGAGTGGGAGTCCTTTGCCTGCCCCTTTGCGGATAATATTAATAATTCAGAGTGATCTCAATCTCAGCAGCCTCTGTGGCTGTTGGCCATTACCCCGGGATGAGCTGATACTGCTGTTGTATTAAAAGCCTCCGACAGGGAAGCAGGCAGAGGACTGATGTGATGCTTAAAGGCATCCCTGAGGTGTCTGATATCACCTCTGTCTGAGCAAAGGAACACAAACACTATTCTCCTTCGGGGGTTCATTCAGATGTGCATAATAAAGACTAATTCAACAAGCGTGGTGTCGGTGGTGAGTTGATATCGGGTTTGGATCATTCTCGGTTGCTAATATTTGTAAGAAAATAACTTGAGTGAAATGTTGGGTTGACCTGGTGTGTTACTGATCCCTGCGGTGAGACGGGGAGATGTCTAATCTTGCACACACACACACACACACACACACACACACACACACACACACACACACACACACACACACAGGCTAACTCACACACACGCCGTCGCCTAGTGCATCTGAGCTCACCCTGCTGGCAGGAAAAGATGTCTGGGTAATGCCAGAGAAACTGTGAGGATACTTTCAAGTATACATCATTATAAATATATCAGTATAAATATAGTATAAGTATAAGTACAAGTATAAGTACCTATATATATAAATATATAAGAGGCCATCTATATACATATATTAATATCATCTTTATAAATAAATGAGTATCAATATATATAAAAATATCAGTAACTATTGATATAAATATGTAAGAACCTATATGTATAAATATATAAGTAGCCATCTATATACGTATACAGTATAAGAAAAATCTAAGTAATTTGATAAGTATCTATCTAAATAAATATATAACTATCCATCTATATAAATATATTAGTATTTATCTAAATAAATATTTAACTATCTTTTATATAATCAGTATCTATCTAAATAAATACATCAGTATTCATCTAAATAAATATACAAGTATCTTTCTATATAAATATATCAGTATCTAGCTAAATAAATATACAAGTATCCATCTAAATAAATATATCAGTATCTAGCTGAATCAATATACAAGTATCCATCCATATAAATATATCAGTATCTAGCTAAATAAATACACAAGTATCAATCTTTGTAAATATATCAGTATCTATCTAAATACATATATATGTATTTTTCTATATAAATATGTCAGTATCAATCTAAATAGATATTTAAGAACATATCTTTATAAATATATCAGTATCTATCTAAATAGATATTTAAGTACATATCTATATAAATATATCAGTATCTATTTAAATAAATATATCAGTATTTATCTAAATAAATATACAAGTATATTTCTATATAAATATATCAGTATCCATCTAAATAAATATACAAGTATCCATCTATATAAATATATCAGTATCTAGCTGAATAAATATACAAGTATCCACCTAAATAAATATATCAGTATCAATCTAAATAAATACACAAGTATCCATCTTTGTAAATATATCAGTATCTATCTAAATAAATATATATATATTTTTCTATATAAATATATCAGTATTTATCTAAATAGATATTTAAATACATATCTATATAAATATATCAGTATCTATCTAAATAAATATATAAGTATCCATCTTTATAAATATATCAGTATCTATCTAAATAGATATTTAAGTACATATCTATATAAATATATCAGTATCTATCTAAATAAATATATCACTATCAATCTATTTAAATATATTAGCATCTATCTAAATAACTATATAGGCATACATCTCTGAACATATATACGTCTCTTACTATATAAATATACAAGTATTTATCTATATAAATAAATAAGTATCTATCCATATAAACAAAAACGTATCTTTCTATATAAATAGAACAGTATCTGTCTAAATAAATATATATATTTGAGTTGTTACTGACAGTCATTTCCCTGTGTCCAAATCATTAATCGTAGCCTAATGATGTTCCCGCACGAGGATTAGCTCTACAGGTCAACACCACCTGAGCACTTCTGAGGGAAATATGTGAACCATTTAACCCTTAAAGAAGGGGTCAGATTCCTCTTTGCACTCTACTGCCAATTATGTAGATCCAGCAACATGTTGATTCAGACAGACAAGCTGACCTGGAGCAAGTTTAAGCTGTCACTTTGGATTCTTAACGGTCACCACATTTTCGCTTTTCCAGTTATTCTCCGGAGACCGAAAGCAGCTTCTTTTACCACCACACAGTCGCCTCTGTGATCTAAATTCAGTGTAAATTATTCCAACTTGAAGTTGGAGATCGCAGATGTTCCGTTAGGATTTGGTGGTGAAACCATGCCAGACAAGTGATTGAGTGAAACACAATGTAAAGACAACAAACCACCTTCAAACACAACAATTATCCAGTGCATTACAGCAGCTAAATCTCTTTTTTCCCAGGATAAACACAAAAGCCATTTTTTGATGAGCTCTCTGTTTTGGCCATTACAAAGACATTGTTTTTTTTAAGCGACATCAGTTGTGGATGGCAGAACTGAAATCCACAGGATCCAATCCAATGAATTGCAATGTGATTTTTCCTGTGTTTTTACAGTCCATTTCACGGATAAGATGTTTGAACCATTTGCTGTATTTAGGGTATGAAGGATGTACGTGTTTAGAATATATAGTGAACTTTTATGTATTTTTTAAGCATAATAAACCACTGTGTAACGTTACAAATGGTAACAAAGGGATACTTTTAGTAAGTTAAGTCTGATTTTATGTCTACTCTAATAACTAGTGATGGGTTGATGAAGCTTCACGAAGCAGTGTTCTAATTTTAGAGGTCAGAAGTTCACTGGTTCATGAACACATCACTAATAATTGATACTAATACATGAAAGGTATCAAATGTACCACCTCATCAGCACAACTTAGGTTCATCTGAGTAGAGGATCCGACATCCACAAACTTCACCTTCGCTTCCCTCCCGTCTCTGCTATCGCCAGTTTTCCATTTGCTGCTTTGCACAAATCCATATAGGCCGGCGATACGTCTTCGGGGTATGGCACCTTCACACCTTCAGCAGAGAGGAGATGAGAGTGAGGGTATTAAATATTCATGCGGGGCCAGATGCCAGAGTGGCCGCTGGCATTTATCTTAACCTGCTCCAGCAGGTGTGAGCCCAGCAGGTCCCATTGGTATCCAGGAGCAGTGCTCAACCTCTGGATCATTTAGAGGCGTTAAAGGATTATATCTGTGCTGAACCGAGACTGGACCAATACACTCGAGGGTATGGAGGTGAAGGCGGAAGCAAGACGGAGAAATGATTGTGTCTTTGTGGCATGAGGAAGGATGCAAGGAAGAGGGGGAGGAAGCAGAGATGGATGGGGTGAGGTGTACGCCTGGCCAAACAGTCCCTGCTGTTTTCCTCTCCTACAATTTCTTTCCCAAGGGCAAACCAGGAATCAAGTAGGCTGCAGCTGTCGGAGCGTGTGGATGTAGGAATGGGTGAAGTTGACCTCGGTGGCCTGAACATAAGTAGGAGGGAATCACCACCAACAAACCTCCCTCGTGGGGCCCGTGGCCACTAGTCCCCATCATTACTTCATCCCCAGGCGGCAAACAGGTCCCTGACAACCGGCTCCTATTAAACATAATGGGGACACCACGGTGAGACGAGGATGAGGGCGACACAACAGCACCCAAATTCGCTATCTACTACTTCTTCCTTTTTTCCACTCACTACTCCCCAAGTGCAGGGAAGAGGTCGAGGAGATACCTGATATTTAGAAAATTAGAGAAAAATATTTTTTTTTTTTAATATTCTGAGGGTTTGAAAAATGGCCTTTTGATTGGCTTTAATACACATCTTGAGTAACGACAAATTAAATTTCTGGATAAATATTCAACATACTAAAAAACTTCTCATATTTCATTATATACAGTTTACTGTAGTTTCCGCACTGTAAGCGACAAGTTTTTAACCCTACAGCTTGCATACAATTATGCCGTTTATCTTTATATATTTTACAGATATAAAAAAAACAGAAGGTATGGATAGGTAGGTGGAGGAGATAGTTACAGAAACAAAATGTTGAGGTAATGCACCACAAACTATATTGATACTTTTATACAACTAGGAGAAGAAAACAATGGCTGGATTCTTTATTTTGTATAATTTGAGGGTGATGTTGGAAAACCTACAGAAAAAAGAAAATAATGCAGGTTTTGAGTTACATGTGATGAATCCGTCTGTTAAATAAAGAAATAGACGTTGAGACATTGGAGACGGCAGCGTAAATAACTGACAAAAAAAAGTATACGACATGGCCAAAATTACTTTTCTTTCTTCTATCCTCTTCTTTCTTTTTTTCATTTTGTTTCGTTCGTATTACAAGCAATGCTGGGGAGAAGCATTCATTATTTATTTTAACAATTAAAAAAATATTAAAGAATTGCAGCATCTCATGGATTATAATAAACAGAAGAATTAGAAGAGCAAACGATAGTTTAGATAATTTGTTCCTGCATCGTTGTTGAGACATTGGAGACTGCAGCGTAAAGACCTGACTCAATGCAAAAAGACAACCAAACCTTTCAAAGACAAATGAACGCACATGGACCCAACTTGAAAATTATTTTTCTGGTAGGTGAGGGTTTATTTATCTTTCTTTTTTTTGTTCAACTAGCTGTTTTACTGCTGTATCGTAAGAAATCCTCGGCGATTGGCGTTCATTATTCATTTTATGAACAATTCAGTAATGGTTCATCTGATGGATTGAAATAAACCAAATAGTTAGAAAATGAAATGTTGCATAATGAGAATGACATAAATTAAGCTTCTTAATGTTTATGTAATGAAACACTTCACAGCTAATCACAAAAAAAAATATTAAAGACTTCCAATGAATGTCCCTAGAGAGGGTTTAATTACCTTGCTAAATGAGAAAATAAACAAATGCTTCCAGGAGATGCAGCAATTTTAACAAGTCAGTTAAAGACAGCTGCTGCTTCTTTGCGCTTCGTTATTGTGACAGTAACATCAGAAACAGCTTCGCCGTTAAGTGTACAGCAGTTTAAAACAGATTTTTGGGCTGGCTCAGTATTTCACAACGTCCACATTAAGTTGTACGACTAATCCTCCGGGGGGATGGATGACCTTACTCAGTATTCCAGGGAAATGTTCCTTTTGTCTACATCCTTTCTTGACATTTCATAATATCAGCAGCCGACTGTGATCGTGGAAGTGTCCTTTTGAAGAGAAATATTCTTAACTCCGCGGTTCTCCATTGTCCGGAGGTCTCTCAGGTGTTCAATGGACCAGCAGGTGAAGGTCACGACTACTGGGAGGAAGGATGCCGGAGAACATTTAGAACCTGTGAGTAAATGTACGGTCATGCCATGTTTGATTTCATTCAGAAACACGAAGGTATATACACATTTCTCCCCATCTATCAACCTCACATGGCAGCGCATTTTGAATCTTCCTACCATTGTGACAGACGTCCACCTATAAACTCTGTACAAGGACACTCGTCCGTCCATTCACTGCACACCCATTGATACAGTATATTCACAAGAACACCCACACAGAGCAGCACAGCCAGCTGCACACGCACAAACTCTCACCTCCCCTGCACACTTCGACTGAACTGAACAGCTTTGGTTGTTTCTGAGGTGGGAAGGTACAGCACAGAGAAATAAATCTTATGCAGCAGAGCATGAAGGTATTGAGTTTTACTTGGATTCCCAATTCTTAGTGTTTTCATGAGAAGAGACTACCTCACATAAATCAAGGCAGATTTCACATGAGAGGTTGTAGTCCCCCTTTTTTTTAATCTCCACGTTCCCCTGTAAGACTTTAAAAGCTACATTTATGTTTAAAGTATCTCCCCAAGTAAAGAAATAGCAGAAAAAGTAAGAAAAAGTTTATAAATAACAAGGGATGAGATTTAAATAATCTACTACATGCATGGAGACAAAGTATTATACGTATGAATCGAGATTAAAACCTTTTCTTTCACCTAATGAGTTAAAATGTGTTTCGGCTAAAGTAAAAGTATTTAACAAACACTACCTCATAGACCACATGTGTACAAAAATCAGATGGTTGGCTCAAAATCAAATATGATTAATGTTCCTGTTGAAATAAAGATCTACAAATATGTCAGTGTTTGACAAAAGATACAGAACAGAGATTATGAATGTCAACAGTTGTACAGAGATTTCCGGTAAGAGTAAAAATGATTTTAAATGGAAGAGTATGATTAGAGTGTTTGTAGAGGAAAAACAGTGATATATTGAGACCCAAGAATAAAAAACGAAAAAAAGTCAATTAGACTCAAACCTCTTGCTACAGTCGGTTTAAAGTATTTTGTACAGCCTGTGACCTCGACTGATAAAAGATTTGAGACAGCATTCTTTTTATTTAACCGAATGACAGCTTTTTATTGGATGTTGCTTCACCCTGCTTTCATTATAATTATGTTTTATGAATATCTACTTTTACAGATTGAATCATCAAACCCCTTAACAGTAAATCATCTTTTTCTAATTATCATTAACAAAACTATTTTTATGTATGTTAGAATTATCCTTTTGTTTCCAGGACACAAAAAATAATTGCAATTCTTTGCATGTAAAACAAAGAGTAGATTCACTTTCCGTGCTTGGAAATGGAAAGTAAGAATCAATGCTACCTTCAAATAGTCAATTCCTGGACAGGTTTACTTTAGCAGTGAACAACACGGTTGTTTTTCAGACGCCTTGAGGTGAATAAACGGATAATCTGAGTTAACATAAGAGTAAAACTGCAATTTGCTTTTAAACAAGTGTTTATATATACAGTACATATGTATAAATTAATTCATAAAAGGTGTTTGGTGTGTTTAATGACATGCACATCAAGCAGATGTCATACATTTTTACGTAAATGATTATGATATTACTTACATGTTTTTCAAATGGATGTTCTGTCTCACCTGATCAAATCATTGTTGCTTTTCAAACACTCAGTCCGTTGATTTTTTTGTTTTTCCAGTTGTCAGGGACCAAAATCTGCCCAACGTCTTTGTGACATTATTACTCCAATCTATCGGAGTCCACTTCTAAATGTCAGGCTCATACCCAGAGGAATGTCCGAATATTAGATGAGCAGGAAAGCATTGGCGCAGCTTTTTGCGACCGTCCTTCGCCGAGACTGTTAATGCAGAGCAGACAATGCTGCCGGCTGCCTGATTCTACAGAGATGTTTTTTTAGTATTGTGTTGGTGGATCACGGTGAGAGAACTCCATGATTTTCCCAGCCACTTCCATCACTGCTTTCAAGGGAAAAGCTCTAAATCAGTTGGGCTATTATACAAGACTCCTTTCAGCTTTTGTTTCAACCACAGTTATTCCAACACATATCAAGCGTATTTTGTAAAACCATTATTCCTTTTAGATAACAGTTTAGATTACCTGATTTATTCAGCATCTACTAATGGGTCTATTATTGTGTTTAAAATATGTTTGTGTTCTCCTCTAAATCTTACTTTTATTCAAAACAGTGTGAACCATTTTTTATCTTCTTTATCTATTTATTTAATCCAAGCATCACTTGCTAGTAAACCACTGCTTTTTTTTTTAACCAAAATTCAATTCTCTTTTTAATCTCGTATTTTTTAAATCATTGAATTGTTGTGTTATGTTGCTCTTACACTGGGGTTTGACGCGACGTTTTTGTGCCAGGCCAGATCAAGTGCACGTACACAGCGTGAGGGGAGGAGCGAACACGTTTAACGATTAATTAAACAGTGTTTATCTTCTTAAGCAGAAACGTGATCTGAGCCCATCAGATAACAGATTAAGATTTGAATGTTTAATGTCGCCGTGAGAACTCCACGCAAATAGTAAAAATGTCATGTGAGGACACTGAAGTGGAATCGTTCCTTCTTTCTAAATGAGGGTGATTAGGAAAAATGAGGTAATTAGACTCGATTATTTTTCATCCGTTCTCCTGTCTAGACAATGAATTTGAAAAAAATAGTTTTAAGCTCATTTTTTGATCATTTAACATATTCAATAAGTATCGGGAAATGAAGAAAGCAATGAGGTGGTTCATGGATGCAGTAACAAAGAGTATTGGTTGAAAAGGGACGATGTTGAGGTTATGTGAAGGTGATGGAGCCTTAAATCTCTAAATTGCAAAAGCAGAAATAATACAAATGAGGTCAACTTATTGGGTTGTGTTTATTTTTCCTGTGATTTAAATTATTAGAAAATAGACGCGTTTCAATTTCTAGAGAACACAAGTCAGCCAATTGCCTTTGTAGACTCAAGTTTAAACTGGACGTCAAAGCTGCTCCTTTGCAGGCAACTGTCACTCAAATAGCCTCTTTCTATATCCAAGGTATGCAAAAATACTAATGATGGGTTGGTACAGTTTCATGAAGCAGTGTACTACAGTGCAGAGCTGTATAGCTGTTCAATGCAACAGGTGATACAGGAGAGAACTGATGGGTTTATGAGGCAGCTGATGCTGTATCATGATACATTTGTAAGCCACTGAACGAGAAAATAGGGCATGTTTTCATTGAATTAGATCAGAACCAAAGATTTTAAAGCAGAGGGTGACATCTAGTGGCCTTTTAAAGTTTAACACTGTATCAGTAAACAGCTGATTCAGTATCATGAGGCATGATCAGCCCATTACTACAGAAGAGAGTGTCAGTGAACATTAAGAAACTGCCTCTTGATGCTTCACCAACCCATCGTTATTCAAAGACCAATATACCATCTACGACTTCACATAATTTAAGACTGTGAGCGCCACCTACTGAACTGTGAAAATGACCACACTGAATCTTGAAACAACGACCGATGGTCAGCTCAGGTTGTGAAACAGAGGCCAAGTTTTGTAAAGGCGCAAAAATATTGATGGCTACCTTCGACAAGATAATGGACCACGTGTCACATCTGATCTTTCTCGACTTCCAGAGTCACCAGGTAGCAATCCTGTACAGCAACTTTTGAATGCGATGGAACAGGAGCCTTTACATGATTCATGATGGGACATTTGACACTAATAATTGATGCAGCGTTGAAGAGGGTTGAAGTACTACCAAGGTGTAAAGAAACCTGAACTCTTTGTAGCAAAGCCACAACTTCAACAAGATTAATAGACGTTTAAATGATCCACCGAGTGAGCCGACACCTTTTTTTCACCACGACTTATTCATGACAAATGAATGGATGTGCACTCCATTTAACCTTCTAGATCCTCCTGGTTTCTCTTCCGACACCCTTTTCACGAGATGTCAAGAAGGGCCGGCCAGATGGACACCTTGGCTGTTAGTAGGTTGGCCTTCACTTCAGATCCTCCCCTCCTGAAGTTGACCCTGTGCAGTCGAAACAGCTTCATTATGACACACTCAGTTTAAGCAGCAGCACTTTGGTGCAATTCATCACACGTGGCAGGTAAAACCATGAGCCCAATCTGTTTAGATCCGTAATTATATGGCATCCTTGCGGCCATGTGCTACAAGGTTTGAGACATCTGCTGGTAGCCTTCCGTCGGGAGCAAAGATGTAACTGCTGAGGTTATGAATGTACCCTGGATGAATCTCCTGTGATAGATACATAACTGCTGTTCATGTACACAAGGTCGAGAAAGAGAAAGGAATAACTCCATACATATAGATGAACCACAATGACAACAAATGAAGTGTGCAGCTAAAGGTTTTATTTTTTTTTAAAAGGAATAAAAAAAAAAGAGCTCATAACACACAACATTAGGTGTGAAAAACAGATTTACCGCCTCATTGTATAATGATATTAATGAGGGATCGTTCATCATGCAGACTCATCACCTACGTTGATGAATACCAGCAATTTAAAGAAGAGACTCGAGTGGAACATGCCTCTCACTGCTCCACTAGTTAACCTTTCAGTCTATTATGCAAGTGTCTCCACAGACCTGGAGCAAATAAAATGATGGTATATATGGTTAATGTCCGTATAAATGGAAATTAATGGAACAAATTACGACTAAAATGTGGAACCAAATCAAATCCAGGCGTTTTTCTAAAAACCTTCTTTGAGGCGATACAAGCAGCAAGAGTTTCAGAATTAGTTAATCTTTACAAAGTGACATCCAGGTATTTATGTTTAAGTGATCTCAAGTCAACTGAGAATCTTTATGTGAGGGCCCCCTGGAATGTCTTGCATTTTTTTCTATTTACTATCACTTTGCACCGTGGCTACTGTAACTTAAAAAGATAGACTTTTCCTCCATTTGTTAGTAGTAAGTAAGTAAGCTTTATTTGTACAGTGCCTCTCACAGAGCAGGGTCACCAAGCGCTTATACAACATACAATACTAAGTTAAAAATGCATACAACTTAAAAATAACTTTGAAAGGCCAAGACAACACAATGACAAACATAGCAGCCCAAAGAAAATTAACAGAAAGTCTGCACAAATATTTACGTCTTGAGATGTTTCTTGAAGGAGTCAGTAGACCCCATTTTTTTAAGCCATGGTTGTCTACAAACCAAATGCAGAGAGCTGCTGTTATTCACCAATTGAGTTGATTAAAACTAATTGAATCTGGGTAATTAGGAAGCTTTGGACAGGTTGGAATGGTATTGAACTTTTGGATTTTCCTGTAGACTGCAACAGTTTTCAAAACGTATGAATCATTTTGGACAATGCCACTTTTCATTTACATTTAAATTCAAGCTGAGAATTTTTTTCCCATAATGATAACTTTTGCACGTGGCCTTTAAAAAAAATATATATATTTTTGGAGACGGCTGTTATTTCCAGTCCAAAGAAATTCAAAATTTGCTGGGGGTATACTTTTATATTTTATTATACGTTTTATATTTATATGTATATTTATTTTTAGAAAATAGATTCATCACCGCCAGATGACATGTGCATTCAAAAGTTGAATATACAGATAAGCACGGGCCCTAAAACACACAAAAACAATACAAAGCTACGATTCCCCTTTGTTATTGGTGCAGCACAAACCACAATTTAATTAGATATTGTTAATGAATTGCTTCCACCCCTGGACCTTTGTGCATAATTGCAGAATGCTGATTTGCTCAGTGGTGTGGCAGAATGGTAAATAGACACATAAAGCTGAATGTGATAGAAATCAAATGAGGGAGGCCTGGTTAATTAAAGGGATCTTACATTTGTTGATTAAGGCAAAAGCTGGGACCTTATCTGGAAACTTGTGTGGTGGATGATGTGGAGGGGAATAAAGATAAGTCTGTTTGCCCCTCGTAGCAATCAGCGCCGCCTTGTATGAATAATTTAGTTCTAAAAACTGCATTTGTTTGAGTGTTAGTAGTGAGATTTAAAGCCTTTAACTTTTTTTTTATTCCTCTTTTTCCCCCCTCAGATCAGAAGCAGCTGCGGTTGCCCACATGCATTTGTTTAGGATTTAGTCCTGAGTAATGAGATGTAACGGTTTCAAGCAAGCGAAAGAAAAACAATTCACATTCAAATTGTTATTGGGATGACAGGATTAACAAGTTGAAAGTCGTTCAGTCAATCAGACATCAGGAAAGAAATAGTAAAAAAAAAAAGAGCTTTTTATGAGTGATCAGAACTATGACTGAGCAAATGAAAATCACCTTCTACCACAGATTCAACATTTATATTAAAAAAAAAAGACCATCTTTGTCAATCATCACCTTTGGATAATTTTCCAAGCGTTCGTCTTTCTGTCACTTATGTCCAGGCTACATGTGAAGATGCCTCTGATTCTACTAAAAAAAAAGATATATATAAATATTTGTAACTGTACAATGCAATATTACTATTGCGACTAAGAGGGATTACCAAATAAATAGCTGTTCTAGATATAAAACAATAATGTATTGAATATACTGTATGTGTGAGTTTCAAAAGTGGCGTGAAACAAGGTTCAGCCAATCAGTGGCGCCGTAACATGTAGCTAGTGTTACAGTAGTGATGGGTCGATGAGGCGTCATGAAGTGTTTCAACACATAGCAACACTGTGTTGATACTGTGTCGGAACTGTGTCACTGAATAATGACACCTGCTGGACCTTAAAAATCCCTACAGAAACATGTTTTATGACATAGTATATAGACAAGTCATTTATATTTTATATTGTGTTATTTCCTATCTTCATTGAAATTTAAAATACCTTAGATATTTTTATACAGTCAATAATAAATGTACACATCTTTCATACTGTGAACTTGTTGTGAATGCTTTATGAATGACGATGCTTGTGGACTGAGATTTTTATTTAAAAATGTTTAAAAAATGAGTTTTAAAATGAAGTCTGTTTCTCTTTTTTGATATAATCTCTCCTGCTGTGGAAAACAAACGCTTACATGGAAACGATGGCTCAGGATTGAAGAGTTGGATTTATTAAAATAAGACAATTCTGTTACTAAATATTAATAATGATAGTGTTTCTGTCTGAGCTCGACGCATGCACTGATGCATTGGTGTTGCCGGACCCGTCACTAGGTAAACGTCACATGCGTCTTCTTGTTAGCATAAATCTTTTATGGGTTGTACAAAGTGTCCTCTAATCGCTCAAACCATTGCACGACTCCTTGCCGTTAGCTTCTTTTATGGTTTGTTTTTTTGTCTTGGTTTGGACGAGCTCCAGTCTTGTCCTCATCTGAGGGGGTACTGACGACTGGTCTATAAGACGCTCCTCGTGAAATCAGCATCTAATTTATTTATAATGTTTCAGGACTCGGGCAGGAAACCCAAATGCAGAGGCAGGAAACGGGATTAATGAATTAACTTGTATATTTAATGTTGTGATGTTCCGTGTCGAGGCTGCAAAGCATGTGCTTGTAGTGGCGTTTCCGGGAAGTGCATATCGAGGGTTGCTTCATTTAGGGGAGGAGCTAAAAATGGGCTTGGCTGCCCAGCTGTACCATGTGACTGGTTTTAGGGAGTCACTCGAGTTTTGACAGTGATAATAACTTCTCAGGCTCGATTTAAAATGTGAGAGTAGTGGTTTGGAGACAGTGTCGAGAGTGATTAGTTTTACCTGTGTACCTTTGGTGATTTGCAAATAACCCCCACCTCTGTGATACTGCCAAGTACATACACATGGGATAAGCAACGTCTGTAAAATAGTCTGTTTTACTGACATTACGGCCGGATACGTGGTCACATCCGCTTCTACTTCAGGCAATGACAAGATGGCTGTGCACGTTGTACCTCACGCTTCAAAACGTAGGCAATGGACTCGAGACAAGACACTAAATTTAATATCTTTATGGGGTGATACCAACCAATGTTCAAATCTATGTTTCACAACTATACGCTGTGGGGGCTGATTTGCGCAGAAAGAGAAAGGTAGCATATACACATGCAATTACAATAACAGACACCGGGATGCTGCTGGACTAGTATTATCACCCGACATCTGTGTTTGGCGAAATACAATAGGTAATGTGCGGCGTAATGATTACACTACAAATCACAGACATGGTGCTTTCGCACGGGATTATTACTCTCCTCAATTATTACAAATTGCATTTTGTCTACAGGTAATACTTATCCCTTGTGATTCGGGTTCGGGAGATAGTTTTGAAAGAGGTAAATAAAAATCAATGAATCACTTCAAACAATAAATTCTGGCCACACCCTTAATGTTACAAAATGTCGCGAATTTCTGACACTTATATTTACCCATTTAACACTCTATTTACTTTTTTAATGATAATAAACTCTGGTCCTTTTTGTGTAAATCTAACCAATGACTCGTGCGCGCGACATAAATCCAAGTTATTTCCACGAAGACAGACAATCAGGGACCTGGTGCTTCAAGCCTTCTGCTGCCATTGGCTGGACTTCTCCATCAATCACAGGGAGCTACCCGAGGGAAGAAGGCGAGCCTTGCTGCAACTCATTTTAAGCTAGTTTAAAATGTAAAATCCAAATATTTATCAAAACAGTTATTAAAATTATATTAAATGGCGCAAGAAAACAATCAACGCAATACACAGCCTCAAGTAAGTTATATTTCTTAAAGTTTTGTTCATATAGTGAGATGTTACCCAAACATTAAATTATGTTGAGATGTTTAAATATTAAATATAAATATAGCGTTTCAGTGTACAACAACAAAGACACACTCGCTCAAACCGGTAGCAGTAATCACACTTTACCTTGAAAAGTCATCGCTAAACTAATACAGAAGGAGGAAAAAAACTTCCGGCTTTCAGATTAAGGGCAGCGCATAAAATCAACTGTCCGTCTGCTTTGTAACCCTTTATTTTCATGGTCATACTCGGTAATGTTTAAAATGGCAGGTTTAAAAAATAATAATATTTTAAAACATTTGAATGTAGATTTTTATTTTTTTTTAAGTATTAATTAAATCATCAAAGCAATTTTAACCATCTTAGCCATATGGTATTGTCAAATATGATGATGGTGGTTTATGTTTCACAGGATTTGCATACTTACATTATATAGAAATTGCTTGTTTTCAACAACTGTTCCTTCATTCTCTCAGCACCGGCACCATTTCAAAGGTGCCAGTTTGGAACTAAAACCAAAACACCTACCAAGTTATAACATGTTCCTTGAGTAGTTTAAAACTTGGCGTCCTGGCAGCATGGGTCATATCATTCAAAAAAATAAATAAACTGGAGTGGACACAAATCTTTCAGCCCTCTTTAACTTCAGACACTAAGAGTCAGGTGGAGAATCTGCCGCATCTTTAAGGCCATATTTCAGTGTCAGTGCAGTAATAACAGCTTGCAGGAAAAATGCACTTAAATCACTCCAGTTCCAGAGTGAGGGGCATTTTTTGAAAACTCAAGTTCTCCTTGACAAGTGTTTTCTTTTGTGAACAACTGGCAGGACAAAGTCCCACTCGCCTTGCTTTTATCTCTAACACAAAGTCGGAGGGGAAACAAAAGACGCAGAGAGACAGATTTTTTTTACAAAGGTAATCTTGAAATGTCGTGTTGAAATTCACCACCAGGTCTGATGACAACTAAATGATGTGGTGGAACTAAAATAGACCTTCATTCTTCTTCTTTAAGTCAGATGTTTTCTCCACCTCATTGTGTTTTTCTCCCTTCTCAGAATGTGTGTTCTGTCATTGGGTGGGCTACGAGAGGGATTAGTATTAAGAATAGTGTTGAACATGCTTATTTAAAGCGTGTGTTGGGTCTAAAGTCGGGATTTGTGATTTGGCTAATGCCCTCTTCAGCACGTTGAAGTGTTGTTCGCTGTGAAGGTTGGTTTGTAAGGATGAAGTGTGGCTGCATCTACTAGAATTAAGTGGCAAAACATTTCTGTGATCTTGTATCCAGTGAGAGTAAAAGGTAAGTATGGTTTATGTTGAAAATTAAGGTCAGAGCTCTCTCTGGGGGCGAAGTGTCCCCTTGACTGTTCCTTGAAAAACTGATCACACAAGTGACACTTACAACTTTACAATGCATTATGTTGAGATTTAGATTTTTTTTGTTTTCCAGGTTGCTATAAATTAAAATATAAGATTTGAGAGTTTGTCTTTTTCCTTTAAATAAAATAAATATTTAACTTTTTATTCATGCAAGCTTGTCCTTGATTCTCTGAGACTCCTGTGTTCGTCTCGGTGTTGTCTTGACCTTTAAAGCATATATTTATTGTGTCTTGTTTTGATTGTTTAAGCACTTTGTGACCCTGGTCTAGAAAAGCACCATGCTTAGTTTTTTCTTTGTTCAGAATATCCTTTGGCTCAATGTCATGAAATTGAATTGCCCAACCCTTAAGAGTAGTGGTTGCCAACCATTGGGAACCACTTTTTTAAAACACCGAATTGCTCCACTGATTCAACAAAATTGTACTTTGAATTATACTCTTTTTTTCTGTATCTTCCAAACGGAAATGACTTAAATTAACGCTTGTGTTGTCTCTGGGTCAAGGTGAACGACCTCCACCACGGCTCATGTATTTATGGAAGCCAGGATTCACCTTGACCCAGAGACAACACAAGGGATACCACAAAAACATTTGTTTTCTGGCCTTCGGGTCACCTTGACCCAGACATAACACAAGGGTTAAACAGATCTGTGATGCAAAGGAGGTTGTAGACCTGCAAATGCACAGATTCTAGAAAAGATCAATACAACAATTTGAAAAAAGAAAGGAACCAGAGCAGTCATTCTCAAGTAAGTTGATGCTTAAGCGCCTCATCTCATTTTTCTTCTTTCACAGCCAGATTGATTATCTTTAACTTAAAACCTTCATCACTTGCATTTCTCTTTGTTTTTTCTACGCAACATTTTCTTCGCATATTTTTTTCTTTTGTCATTTTATGATAAACTTCAAGATTTTTTATATTTAACTGTATTCCATTCTTATTAAAAAATACAAATAAAATGGTATCAATACAAACAGTTGGAACAATATTTATGATGTTAAAAAAATACATGTTTGTCATATCAACTGATAACTCTGGTTAAAACCAGATCACAAACCAGATAAAACCAGGTCACTTCTTCAATGACAATCCGGTCAGTTATGAGGAGCACTTGTGTGTGTGTGTGTTTGTGTATGTGTGTGTATCTGTGTGTGTGTGTGTGTGTGTGTGTGTGTGTGTGTGTGTGTGTGTGTGTGTGTGTGTGTGTGTGTGTGTGTGTGTGTGTGTGTGTGTGTGTGTGTGTGTGTGTGTGTGTGTGTGTGTGTGTGTGTGTGTGTGTGTGTGGATGTATCCGGTGTCTTCGCTGCAGCCTGGTGGCACCTCAATTGAGGTATAGCCCTCATTTGTCTCTCATTTATCACTCAGTGCCGGGCCGGAATTTTTTTCCCCCTCCATGTTCAGACACATCCTCTGGTTCCATAACTCACTCCCCTGATGGCGCGATGAGAGTGTGTGCAGATACGTGTCTCATTGTGTGTCCGTGTGAATTTGTGTGGGCCATCTCCCAGTCTGTGCATGACTGCAATTTCAGAGTGTCTGTGTGGAGTCACAGTATTTTATGCACACACACACACACACACACACACACGCACACACACACACACACACACACAAACACATACAAGCCTTTCTGTTGCAGCCTGGAAAAGTATCACATGGTGGAAGGACGTGACAGGACAGGTGTGAAGGCCGGGTGGCAGCGCCTGGCATGGGGGATAATGTAAACAGCCGGGAATGTGATTCACATCTCTGCGGCTAATTTCAGAGACAGGTTTGGAGGGCTGAGAGGTCACGCACCGAATTGAAACAAAAGAAATGAAACTTTATCGCCGTGACAATTGGCGGGCTACTGAAGTTGCTTTTCATGCGATTGCTATTGTCTGTCAACTTGTTATGTGTGTAACCAGATCTGCTCGCCTCGGCGGAGAGGAATTCTGAGTGACAGAAGCTCACACTGCAGGAGGAATTTCAACTCGCAACATAAACAAAGCCCATCGATGTCCTTTTATCATTTGATGACTATTTTAAAAGGCTTTCAATGTAATTGTTCTTGTTTTTATTCAAGGGCCACTAAGACGTTTTTGCAAATTATTATCTTTTAAAAATACAATTTTAACATGTTGGTCAATGTATATAAAAACATATTATTATTATGGATGATAAATGAAATGTATCTAATAAACTAATCGCATTATTTATTATTTAATAATTAAAAATGTTATTATTTTCAGCTGAATAATTGTTAATACTTAATTGTTATGAAGTTGATGAGAAAATGAAACTTGCCTTCCTGTCCATTCCCTGTTGAAAAACAGAATTTATAAAAGAATACAGTTTAGGAATTAATTATTACGATTTATAATGAGACTTAAATCATTTATTCAAACATAACAAAATATAATGATCCTATACAACAACAACAACTCTAGACAACACATATACAAATGTTACCCAAGTTTGTCTACCTACCATCATTATTCAGTTGGACTGACTCGGCCAAGCAGCTTCCACTTAAGCCTAAAAATACAAGTTTAACTTGGACAACAGACCTAGGAAGTGAAGTGATTCACTAACCATTATAATACTGGCCAAAGTGCTGAGCAGTTTCTGAGCAGTTTCCGGAGGCTAAAAAAATACATAAAAACTGTAGATGCTTTTAAATTATAGTAGTACGTGTACTTCAATCAGGGGTTGGAATGGAGGCAACTTAGTTTGACATTCCAAGTACTGCAATAACAAGTAGGTAGAAATAAATATGTTAATACTTGAAAGTAAGCGTAGCAGTTAAGGTGACTACTGACCTGGAAAATCGTCTCTTTGCAGTACTGGATTCTGACTCCAAGTACACAGGATTTGGCCTTGTGAATAAAAATGTAATGTTATTATTACATTTTCCAGTATAAAATTGTGTCGCTTTTGGTCCTCAATATTATTCAAGACAAATAATCAACATTATTGTTATTTTAATTGCACTTTGTCTTTCTGTTACTGATTCGGATGGTCAACTGTGATCATCAGAGGAACGTGTCTAGTCAAAATGTGCCACAATTCTTCCCCGTTCAGTGAAACAAAAGAAAAAAGGCAAGATGCTATAATAATGAGATGTTTTAGCTAACATGCTATTGAATAGTGATGCTATCAAGCTAAACCTAAGAAAATATGAATTCACGGTACAGTAATAAACAAGTTATGAGTATAACAACAATGACCAAGTAGTAATTGAGGATTATAATAAATATTATATATAAATATAACAATAAATAATGTTAAAAATGACTTACCAATTTCTCTACCTCTTGGATAAAATGTTCGCCGATCGCAACATTCCAAATTCCAAAATAATTAATCCTCTGATATAATTTAATTAATTTAAAACTAATATGTTCAGTGCTATAGATGACATTCAGTTATTGATTAAGCAACAAATATGAGGTGAATTTTGTTCCAATCTGGCACAGATTGTTGTTAACATTCCGGCCCCTGGTCCGATTTATTTTGACACCCACTCCTTAATATGAGGTGTAAGAAATGCCAGGAATAACACAAGTTATTATACAATAACATAGTTACCGCCCAGCCCTTCAAACCAAACAAGTGTACGCCGCCAACTATTTAAATGAGCATCCCTGCTGCGCCAGAAATAACAGACTCTCTACTTTCAACTGCCGTGAAAACCATGCAAATCTTAAGTGTCGATCCAGCAAGAATCGGGAAATGTATCTTCTCTGCGAGTCGGCTCATCTGTTACGACTGGCAGATTAAAAGGTCAACGGGATTATTTGCTTATTAAGGACCCGGACTTGCTCTTTAATCACTGGCCTTGTTAAGTCACACAACTGGTATTTTTTCTTTTAGTGATCATGTTAAAGATTACCACGGAGAATAGAAATATATAAATATATTTTTAAAGCTTAAAGTGCGTGTGTGTGTGTGATTAATTTTGCTTTTAAATCTAATTTCTAATTAATTATTTTATCATGTTAACCCTTTTTTTGGTTTCATTAAATCTAAAGTGGTCTGGTCAAATTTCATAGAATGATTTAGGTGGTGCTTGATTTAAAAGATGATTGTCGAATATTTTAAACTTTAACATATCAGGTGATCTCATCGCTTTTCAAGGGTAACAACATTCATGTGTCACATATTATTGCCTCATGTCATCCTGTCACAGGCTTGGTGTCATGTTTTTTTTATTTAAGTGAACCTTTATTTGATGCACCAGCTTTAAGTAAAATATATATATATAATATTATATGTGTATATGTGTGTATATATAAATATACTTCAAAATAACCTTTAACCCAATATTTTTAAAAGGTGTTTATGCCTCACTTAACCATTTGATGACAAATGTCTGTATGCATTTAAAATCTATTTTATATATTTAAAAGAAAGGTCAGTTAGCTAAAGCTTAATAAGGATACAGAAGGAATTTACGGTTTATGTAATTTAATTAAGTCAATTTTTATTGATTTTCTACTAACCTATAAAAAGAAATGTCCTATTTTTTATTGATATTTTCTGTTCAGGAATAGAGCTATTAATTATAAATACATTAAATCGAGCGTTCCTCCAGAACCAAAGTATTTGACTGCAGATGCTCTTCTTGACAACCTAAACACTTGAGTTTGGAGGGATTTTTCTTGGTGGAGCTGCAGGGATATTTTCATTAACTGTTGCTTTTATGACAGGCTTGTCAAATTTGAGTTATTATTATTCTTTTCCCTCCAGCATTTTACATCCTGCACTCATATAATTAGTTCCAGCCATGTGGTAGTAATTTCTTAATCAGAGTGGAACACAATGGTTTTAGATGGTTTAGAAGTGGAAAATGAAATACCACTACCAGTACTACGTCTACCACCACTACTACAACTACTACTATCACAACCACTACCACTAATGCCACTTTTACTTCCACAGCCTCTACTACTACCACGACCACTAACACTACCACTACTAATTCCACTACTACTACTACTTCTACTGCCCCTACTAATACTACTACCACGACCACTAACACTCCCTCTACCACTTCTAATTCCACTACCACTACTAATTCCACAGCCTCTAATACTAACAATACCACTACTAGATCCACTATTTCGACCACTAACAAAACCACTACTAGTTCCACTACCTCGACCACTTACACTACCACTACTAGTTACACTACCACAACCACTAGCACTTTCACTGCCTCTACTTCTACCACGACCACTAATCCTACCACTACTAGTTTTACTAACGCGACCACTAACCCTACCACTACCACTAACACTACCACTACTAACAGCACTACCACGACTATCCATACCAATACTACCCCTATCATTCCATGTTCAGGGTGTCCCCTGCCTGTAGCCCAAAGAAACTGGGATAAGCTCCCGCCCTCCGACGAATGAATTATTAAGAAAATAAGTGATAATATAGTGGAGAATAAAGAAAAAGAAGGCCATTTTTTAAAAAAAAAAGAAGGAAACTATTAAATGAAATGCATTTTACATTTTTGGACAACCTGGCTCACAGTGCCTTTGTTGGAAAAAAAGAATAGCTTTTTGTTTCATTTTATATATATATTTTCTTTCTTGTTGTTATGCATTAAATATTAACGTTTTTAAAGCCTATAAATAACTTCTTTTTAATGCTTACTCAGACAAGTGTTTCATGGCTGCAATGCCTGTTTTCAGTGGACTGAATTGTAAACACAACTTTTTGCATCTTCACGAAAACTGGAAGCCAAAAGGATTACTGCAATTATCTCCTACAGGAAAAAAAATATGATGGCCCTAGAGAACTGCAAATGTCAGGATTGCTAAATGGAACATGACAGTTTGACAGACCTGTAACAGCTGAGGCCCTGGGAAAAAAAGCAAAACCTTAAAAAACAAAGGGTCAGAGGGGTGCAAACAGTCAAGCAATCCACTCCAGTGATGTTAAGCTGAAGCTGCTGGGGTTAAGAGTTTAACCGAATTTTGACTGGCACCGTCAAGTTTCAACACATCTCTGTGATTGTGTGTAGCTAAACTGTAACATCTCCTGTCACGGAGGCGGTTTTGTCTTCAGTCTGGACGGACACTTTACTGAAACATTATCCTGCTGGTTCAGAACCTCAAAACAATGACTTTCAACTGGGAATCAAACCAAGGCTGCGAGTTTCTGCTTGTTACTCAGCGAGTCATCACCCTTTACATCTGCCTCAGATAATACAACAAAAAAAGTTTTTTTTTTTTACAAACAGTTTTCAACTCTTGGGGTAAATGTGTGTTGTGTTGACACCAATCACCAACTGACGCACACATCACATCAGAGGGCAGGTGAGGAGTTGGTGTGATGAGGGCTGAGCAGGATGAAGGGATCATATCACCTGAGATAAAAGACAAACGGTTGCAGTGTTCTAAAACAAGACCACCACATATTTACAGCTCAGATAACACCTGTTATGACCTTCAAACACTGTTTTTTTCTTGTCAGCAACGTGTTTGGGTGAAGAGAAATGTGTGATGACTACACCCCCCCATTTTTATCTATGGGGTGACGATGAAGGGTAAACAAGGAAGGGAAGATAGAGGGAAGTGTGCACATTAAACTGAGAGGTTTTCTTGAGGATTTCAATGTTGAATATGGCTCAAATACTACACCATTGTTTGACTTCCACATCTTTTCAAATTTACTTATGAACTGTATAACTTTAACTCATTATTTCTGGAAATCTCATGATTTTAAGTTTCCTTCTCTCTGTTTTTTTACATTCTGAAGTCTTACAAATATACTTTGTTCGTAGGTCCTTGATTTCTTACATTGATTACTTTTGACACAAAAAAGGTTGTAATCTGTAATCAAGATTATGACCTATATATATAAATATATATATAAATTTAGCACAAAAGTATTTTAAACACAGACAAATTCAATAACTGAAGAGTTAGTCAGTCACAAAGAATGAGGGTTTTTTTCTTCTACCCATTTTTCAGTTTATGTGTAATTTTAGAGTTCAAATATAATCAAGTGAAATCTCTTGCCTACGAATCACAACCTAAAATGTTGCACTCGTTGGAGTAAAGGGTGTTCTGGTAAAGGTTTGAAAACGTTTAATATAAAATTGCAAAAATAAATAAAATTAACAGATTACCAAAACAGTTATGTCAAATTCAAGCTTATTCTCTGATAGATTTTGTCTTATTTTTGCAGGGAGTCAAACCTTTACGCTGCCGTCTCCATCGTCTCATCATCAATGTAGTAACTGTGTTTAGGAAATGTGAAAATCTGTAAAAAAAAAAGGATGGTTGATTAAGTGTGTTTTAAATAAATCTTTGACCTCTCTTGTACTCATCAGTACTTGTCTGTTTGTAAAAAACTCTATTTTCATTGAGATATTTACATTAGAAAATGTGCTTAAGCCCCGCCCACTGAAAAATGCATGGTTTTTCTGTGAAATAAATCTTGTTTACCATAACCACACCCACTCCGCTGTGATTGGTCAAGGTTTTTCACCGCGAGTCATCGATCCTGGAAGTCTCTACTTCCAAGGGACTTGTTTTATAAACAAAGCGGGTTGTGATTACAGCTGGCTGGAGGAGGAGTGAGGCCATTGTTACGCCATAATGGACTCTGCTCTCTTATCCTCTCGTTCGCTGATATTTCATACGTGGGAGAACTATACAAGGTTAGTCAAGAAAGTTGGGTTTTCACATTAGTTGGCCTTTGATAACTAGAAAACCAGTCAACAGGTGGAAGCAAGAACAGAAGCTTCGGCTGAAACGCCTTCTGCACCATTTACAATAAATAGACTTCAAGTTCGTCATTGATTCCGGTGGTCATTTTGGGGAACCATCTTAATTGAATCAATGCTTTGCTATGAACAATTCCTGTTTTTTAAATAGTGCTGACGTATTCTGAAGCAGTGATGGAGAAAAGCTACTCTTTTAAACCAAACTTTTAATATATACATAACTTTCTTAGTTCTCGCAACCTCTATTTTTGAGTCAGACTCTCTGACAAAGGCAAAGCACGTCGAGGGGCTCAGCTTTGAGCTTTGCATAGCATGACATCTCGCATTAAGGATGTCGGTTTCTTTCAGCTGGCCTACACCTTCTGTCACAATACATACTGAGTACCTAACCACTGCTTTTGCTGCTCTACAACCGAAGGTCACTTTGACGCGTCTCTCTGAAGGGACAATCTAGTAGACCACACTGAAGCACTCACCTCTGCTCAATCATTAATCACTCACTCCGAGACCTTGCCACTGAAGATGGTTCAGTCTTGCAATTTATTAAAGCTAAAAACAAGCCTGGCAGGTTGATGAATTAATAATATGTTCACATCAAGGTCTGTTCAAAGAAGGTCTGGAAGTCTTAAGAACTAAGTGCCTCTTGTTAGTCTTAACTTGTATTACAAAGTCATACACTTGTTACAATAAGGTTCAAAACTGAAGAACACTGTCTGTGCTTTATTCTTAAAATAATAAATAGTTCATTCAAGCATGCATCGGGATCCGAGAGACGCATGTTTTATCAATGTAGTGATATTTGTAATAATTTCATTTAAATGAAAATGTGTTAAATTCAGGTTCTTTCCTTGAGGTGGGACTGAACCATGACCCAGCTACTAAGGGCGAGAGACAAAAAGACCATGGGTAGGTCACGACCTTCATCAGAGATGCTGGCAATAGTGACGGGTCGATGAAGCTTCATGAAGGATTGTCTTCATTTTCTGAGTCCAATGTTGGTATCTATTGCTTTGAACACATCTATTACAGGAAACATGCTTAATATTTTAAATATGTGTCCGTCCTTCAAGATATTTTATTGATAAAAAACTAACCTCATAACTTGAAAGCTGATTAAATCCTTTCAATCAGCTTTTAATGCTACGGAAAGATCATAATAGGAACAGAAAATTCCTGCAAATAATCAAACCAAATACTGCCATTATAAAGACAAGCTCAAATATGTATTGTATTGTTTATTAAGGTAATGTATATACATTTATTCAACTGTAAAACATGAAGAACGACAGCAGAAAAATAAGATAAGACAGTAAATACATTTTTCTGGAAGTTATACTTTGAAAAAGGAAATTACTAAAAACTAAATAATTAGTACAAAATAAGATGAATTAGTTAATCGTTGAAAACATCACATAGACAATCAGTTTTTAAAGTTGGTTCCTCCTTAATCTCTAAGGTTCTTGGTCAATAACTACTACTAATTATTAGTGATGGTCTGATAAAGCTTCACGAAGCAGTGTCATGTTGTTTAGAGGTCAGTAGGTGGTGCCATCACTTTAAAAATGGTGAGATGTTTCATTAGAAAAGTTGATCAAAACAAAGGAAAATAGTGCAGAGACCGCCATCTAGGGCTTTTTGAAAATAATGACATTGTTTCATGAAGCTTCATCAGACTAACTATTTATTATATTATTTGGCTTTCAAACTATTTTAATCTGTGAAACTTCTTCAGTCCGAGTCGCTGAATGTTCCCTATTGGTACTAATTTTAGAAACTTTGAAAATACAGCATATTTTCTATGCTGGAAGTGAAGAGGCCCAGACCTTCCTTTTGAAACTTTCTCCAGGCCCTCGAGGCGAATACGGAATTGTTCCCAGATCAACAGAAAGGGATTATCTCTCCAGTAGGTTCAGGGTCTGCCTCGGGACTTTCTCCCAGTTGGAAATACCTTTCATGGAAGGGGTTCAGGAGGCTTTTTTCACAGATTCCCCAAACCACCTCAACTGGTAAGAAGCAACTGTTCTGCTTTGAGCTGGGAGAGTCTGGCCCTGCTCAGGGAAAAGTCTGTGTGTCTTGTGTAACCAGGAACTCGTCCGTCCAGTTATTACCTAAAGCTTCTATGGATACAGTCAGAATTAAATGGTTTTGTTTTTTCATTATCAGAGGTTTAAAGCTACAAACTATAATTTAAGGAATCACATGTTTTGTTTTCGGGTCCACGCCACTTCTAAAAACACTAATTCTCAGTGAAACCCTGAAGTGGGAAATCACCTTGAGATGTTGAAGACAACAGAATACTTAATTCGAAACAGCTTAATAGCGGGGTAAAAATACCCAAAGGATTTGTTCCAGATGTATATATGTATATGTGGGGAAACAGAAACTTGGCAACTCTGCACAGGAAACATGTCTTGCCTGTTCAATTTAGAGCAAATGTACTAAATTTGATCACATTATCGCATCAACATGTAGCTAACCCATTCTGAGCGAAATTATGTTCGGATCTAATCTACCTGTTGGCACGGATCCTAATCCATCACAATCAGGCCTCTGGTTTTGAATGTGGAATGACTTTCAAGAGCATAATTACACACATACACCTTGTCACAAAACTCAACAACAATCCATCCCACTGACATCTGACAGTTCAGTAAGAACTATGTGATGGCCATAAAAGGAGGAAATTGATAAGTGGAAAGCTACATTGACAAGGTACAAGCACGATTAAACATGTATTTTATGTTTTGCTTAATAAAAATGTTACATCTGTTTTCACTTAAATGATAAAGACATTTTGTGAGAATGTGCACATTGTGTCCTTCAAAATGCATTTTTAAAAGGGGTTTTGGACCAATTACCTTGTTTGTGGTTTCAGTGGGATCACACAATGCTTGCTAAGATTGTTGACCTCTATGAAACACACAATCTAGGTCCTCACCTTCGGCAAAGGTTCAGACACGTAACTAAAGGTCGAAGCCAAATGGCCACTCTTGACCTCATTATTTAATGGTCACTTATATGAAAACAACACTTTTATTTTCATGGCTGTGTTCAAGTGAGATAGACACATCTGGGTTGAAAAAGTGTCCTTTTCAATCGTTTTCATCACATAAGGTAAAAATAGCCATAAAAACAGAGGTTGTGCAACACACTATAGGTCAGGGCTCACTAACCTTTTGCGACATTGGGCTAGCTTATTGTAACCGAGTAGTACAAAGGGTTACGAGAACAACCGCTGTCACAAGGTAAGCTGTGATGCAAACTCATTGAAAGTATTATTTGCTTTTCTGATGTTAGTGTATTCCTGATTTCTTTTGACAATGTTTGTGCACTTAGCGTTTTAAACAATCAGACAGGTATTCACCAGAGACCAGAGGGACTGAACCACCTAGTTAAAATAGGGGATGTTTTTGGGGGTGGTGAGTGGCACGTTCCATTTGGATGGGGGTGTTTTATGGGTGATCTTTAACTTGTTGTTTTTGGTGGTTTTTGTTTTTGGTTTGATCTATGGTGTTTTACGCCTTTTTAATTATTTGTTTATTTATATTTGTCATTTGTGTTTAAAAAAGATAATCTTTGGTTAATGAATTTGTTATATGAAATGGATTCGTCCAAGGGCGGGGCTACAGTCTTGGCCAGGCTCTAGGGGAGTGTGTTGCATATATAACAAGTTCCAACTTCTGATGATTTCATTCAAATACAGCCTGGCGGACATTTGTTTGATTTTTCTTTTAATTAAAAACTCTCTTCGGCCTCATCTGTCGACTCCACCGCTGAACTGATGTTTAATAAGAATAAAAAAGGTTGATGACCAATTTTTTCATCATATATTGCCCAGGCACAATATGCAACCAATAGATTTCCAGAATATAAATTATAGATATACACTCTTAAATTATTTAACTCAACGATCACATATCCCTTTAAATGAAAAATCGCTTGTTTCCATTCATAGTGTAATTTTCACCAATTTGTTACTTTCCAATATTTACTTTCTCAACAAGATACATTGTTTAGCTCTTTGTGAAACACTAATTGTAAAAAAAAATCATTAAATCCAAATTAGTTAAAGCGATAATTCACCCAATCTAATTTTCTACTCAACTGTGTGTCAAGGGTTGTGATTACTTTCAGAACAATTTTTTCCTTTTTAGTTCGTAATGTAGCTACCAGTGTTCACTTGTCTTCCAAAAAGACACACTTAAAAACATCCAAATACCTCCATGGCGCTCGTCTGTATTTTCCATCTTCTATTAAAGCCACGACAAGATAAATTGTTCATAAAAAGACCTTAAAATAAGTCTGTTTGTGTTGAGCCTGTTTTTAGCTGATCCAGGTCTCTCAGCTTCAGCTCCAGGTGTTTCCTAATTCAAACACATTGTCAGTGTGCATGATTTATGCTGTTATCCTGAGATCTTCCACTAATAAAAAAGCTTATTCAATTTCTTTTCTGAACAATTTCCAATGTCAATACTTTGATACAAGATGAACGTATGCATTTTGGACCATCATCTACTTTTTTATTTGCGCAGGCTTTTCCTTGATTTTCTGGAACTCCTGTGTTATTCTCTGTGTTATCCTGATCTTTTAAGTATATATTTTATTGAGTATTATTTTGATTGTTTAAGCGCTTTGTGACCCTGGTCTGGAAAATCACTCTATAAATATAAATTACTATCACTTGTTTACATACAACATCTACAAGATGCAGATTGGGAGTATTGTGAGAACCGACTGATAGATACATCAAGATACTGATACAACAGCGCACATATAGACTCCTTGGTGGAGGTAAAATGGCAGTCGGTGGGGATTCCTTGCACTGTAAGCAACTTGCCCTTCAACTTAGTGCCTTGACAATTTAAATCACAACCATCCAGCTTTGTAGCAGTGGATTTATTGCTTCAGCCTCACAAACTGGGATCTTCACATCGACTGCATGGCCCGTGGACTAAACGGTGGGTGACCAACTATAATGAACCTGCTTTCAGCATCGCTCCATGTGCAGCTTAAGACGCCCAACTGCTACGACCTGTCTCAGCGTTTTCTGCTGCATCTGTGGGAGGCTTCGTGACCTGACGGATAACTTGAGTTGGCAAGAAAAAGAGAAAGGATTCATGTCAGAAGAGAAGCTTTTAGCCTTAAAAAGTGGGAAGTTGAACTGCTTTTTATCATGGTTTTTAAAGATTTATGACGGTTTTTTTCAGTTGATTTTGATATATTCAGCTGTCGCTGTTCACTAGTTATTTAGTTATTCACTTGGAATTGAGCCAGTTATTTACAGTGTGCTCGCACTTTGCCTGGGTATTTCAGAAATGACAAATTGTCTTTGTTGCTGGAATAAAATTAAGTGGTTTAGTTGCAAAAAATATTATTTTAAATGATATATTGTTTAGATTGCTTGCTAGCCCCTCTTAAAAAGCAACTAACTGTTGATTAAAATATCTCTTAATTTGATCTGATATGATGTGTCTTTTTATATTCAGTATATAAAAAAAAGGAATGTATACAAATTATTCAATAATTAAACCTTACGTTTTTCTTTGGACAAAATCTTGTTAACTATTACCACGCCCACTCTGCTGTGATTGGTCAGGCATTGAGGTTTTTCACCACGCGTAATGAATCCATAATATGTTCACCTTTAAGTGTATAAATAAAGTAGGGTGTGATCACACAGGATGTACACTATACTTGCTCCTAAACCCTAGCTCAGTTGGAATTTAAGAAACTTCTTGGATGAGATGTGAAACGCTTTCCTAGAACTCTACACAGTCCACTTGATTCAGATTCCAACCACTTGGATAACCACGATCTGGATGAATGAGAACCTTAACTTCAAAACATGTTCATGATGAGGGACTTACTGCATCTTGGAGAGGAAGACTTCAACATTTGAAACATATGAGTGAGTCAGGAGAGTTCGGTTTTCACATTAGTTTCCCTTTAACCATTACTAGTTGGTCTTCCTAAGGAAAAAAACGGAAGGACTGGAAACCCGTTCCTACGTCTACTGTAGATTTTTCATGAATAAAGTAATAAAAGATGAATAGCTTCCTTTTCGGCATATCCCATTAGGGGTTGCAGGCCGATTTTTTAATAAATGGAACTTTATCTACAGTTCCTGAGGAAGCAGTTAATAATATCTCCTTACTTACAGATGAAAAGGTGTGGACTAAAGTTCTAAGCAACATTGTCCAAAATGTTTTATACAAGTCCCACAGAGCTCATCCGGATGATGAAAACCATGGTAATCTTGTCTAAAAGTGTTTTGATGTAATTGCTAGGCAGGGGCCTTTATACATTTCAGTTTCTTCAACATCAGAGTTGTGTTTTCCTAGAGAACTTGAGAAGATTGTGGATATAGAAAAAAAAAAAAGAAAAGCTTTTACCCTCTTTTGCCAACTGTTTCCATCAGGAATTAATGGAAACCGAAACTCACTAGTGCATCCGTACTCATTATCTTTTGCTCTTCCTTTTTGCCACAGTGATGGAGTACGACGTAAGTAACAGAAGAAATCGAGTTGTCGTCTTGTTGAAGTTCATTCAAATCAGAAGCTGTTGAAACAATTGTATTCAATAGAGATAATGAATGTGAATAACTCATTAGTATGAGATGACCTGAACAGAAGTATTCCTTAAGACGTTGTTTATTAAAGAGTGAATAGTAGACACATGTAAGACATGTATCTGTCTACAAATAAAACATGTTCTTCCTTTTTATTCATACACATGTGACCCAAGCAATACAGCAACTTAACAATATTCATGAATGTGAAAAACAACACCTCAGCTTTCATTGCTGCCTGCAACTCTCTCCGGCTGCTGCATGATCATTGTAGTATTTCAATTTGGGAAAATTCTTAAAGGTTTCTCCTGACTTTTTCTGGTCTTTCTGATGGGCTGTGGGTCGATGAAGCTTCATGAAGCAGTGACCTCGTTTTCAGGGCCCACTAGATGGCACTCATGTATATTCAATTTTTTTTGGACATTAATTATTTTAGAATGAATGGAGACTTTAAAAAATAAGAAACTACTCCATGAAGCCTTTCCCAACTGTATATCCCTGTAGTTTAGTAATATTGTAGCATATACAGCTACAAAAAGGTTTTATTTTACTTATATTTAATCATGGCAACAAAAAACACACAAAAAGCAATAGAGAATATAATCCCTTTCTTTTTATGTCCTTCTTCTACTGCATTCTCTTCAAACACTTTTAGCTCCCACATGATGAGTTCAGGTATTCAAACATATAACTTTTTAAATATATATATATACATAATATTTTACAGTTAATACATAACTTTTTTAATTAAATTAATTAAATCACTTTTTGCTTCAAGAAAAAGGTAAGTTACACAATTCAAAAATGATCACTAGCTGACGTTGTTTTGCATATTACTTATTTATTTATCAATATCTTCTTAGGGCCTATTCCCACTGAAGCCTGTAGCTGGCTAGTGCAAGAGGCAGAGGACACTCTAGACGTCTCAACAGCCAGGACACACAGATACGAACAAATGGAAGCACAGAGAGAATCTACGAACACCAATCTTAAAGGAAGCAAACCAGCAACCTGTTACGAAGCATGTTACAAACATGATTTATTTTTTAAACCAAATACATGTAGGACTGAACAGTTGTAGACGTAGGACTAGAACTAATGCTGCTCTGAGGCAGAATGAATTCTCGAACTGAATTTGTCAATAATGTATATGAGCTGCGAAGTCACTGCTGAGTTTCCACAAGTACATTATTAGATGCTGGTAGCTCTTGTTTTGTTAAGAAAAAACTTGAAAAACCGCACAGTCTGTTCAGTGTTCGAATTGATTTGGCTTCACTTGCTGCAGCATGCCTGGACTAATCTCTGGAGACGACAAGTTTTAAGCATTTTTAGAAAAGAACCATTAACTTCTGAATTTATACATTCATTTCCCAGTATTAGCAACAACTTTACTCACAATCATCATATCAAATAATCCTGGCATGAACCATTTATCTGGTTAAAATTAGCTGATAAAGTTTGAGGATACAATGTTCAGGTACTTTGTAAAAATGTGGCATCAGAATGATACAATTTTAGTTTATTTATTATTTGGTTTTGTGGAAACATTTAACCTGAGATGAGACACATTAAAAGTGTGTGATTTGTTTAAAGAGAATAATAGAGAAAACCATAAAGCTAGACTTAAATTATCCATTTGCAGGTCAAAATGCTAAAGAACATTATTCAATTTTTAAACAAAATCCATTTAAACGATATAAAAGAAGATGTAGTTGTACCACACAAGACTAAATCATAGATCACAGGCAGCTGAAGAGAAACATCTGTTTGACTGAATTATTTACAAACACGCATATGTAGAAAATAATATCTATTCTGTTCATTCTTAACATAGGCTTTTAAGTCGCATTTATTTATTTATTATGAATAACATTCCTTTTTTATGATGCCCACAGGGTTTCGTGAAGGAACATAATCTGATCGCACGGTTCACTATTCCACACTCTCGTAATCGGTTAACTCTCGTTGTGTCATGTGCGCTGATGTTTTCCGAATGGAAAGATGAATGTGCCACTGTGTGTCATTAAAGTATAAACATCGGAGTATTTACTTAATGGTTGTTGACTTCAACAATTGTTTTCATTGTTTGATGGATGCCACAATGAACCACATACATGAAAGAAAGAAGAAGCATGGTGCTGTTGCGGTAAGTGCCTTAGGCCTCACAGTGACATGTTGTTGGTTCGATTCCAGCTCGTATTTGGAAGAAAAATTCTACTTGTATGTGGCTGCCAACTCAAATTGTACCATCTAAAGTAATTATTAATAGAACCTATCCATCTATCCATCTATCTATCAAGTACTTTATTGAGTTCTACCCCGTTTGAAATCTCGACGAACGAGAGGTTACGAGAGTAAAGTCCATTATGACGTAATAATGGGCTTCACTCCTTCTCCAGCCAGCGATGAGTCCCTTGAAGGTGGAATACTTCCAGGATTAATTACGCGTTGTGACAAACATCGTTGTTCGACCAATAACAGCAGATTGGGTGTGGTTTTATCCAACAAGATTTAATCTCCAGAAAAAGCGTGTGCTTTCAGTGGGCGGGGCTTAAGCACATTTTCTAATGTAAATATTTTAATTAAAGAGAGTTTTGTACAAACAAACACATACTGTTTGAGTACAACATAATGAGTACAATAAAGGTCCAAGATCTATTTAAGATACACTCATATCAAAGTAGTTTCCCTTTAAATAAACATAAATTGTAAAATAATCTATTTATCTCCAGAATCAAAATCTATGTTTCAAGGTTCAAGCGACGGTCAGTGTATTTTATTACATTATATCCTCTAAAAATGTGATTTATGACTTAACTTTGTTTGACTTTTGGTTACAATTGTTTATTTGTACGCTTGTTTACTATACCATTCTCTTAACACCAATTTTGACAATAGTTTACTCATTAATATTCTTATTTATAATGAGAGGAGTTTGTTCCTTATATTGTTATTATTATTAGTCCAATGATGAATGTCTAAGGGGAATGAGGGGTCTTGTCACTTAATGCAGTGTGTAGCAGGTACATTTAAGGAACTTTCAAAGAGGACCACACACATACCCAAGCAAAGCATTTCAGAGGATTGTAAATTGTTTATACAAGCACAAATGAGCAAAAGTGCGGCATAACACGGGATGATACAGACAGCCAGTGAAGCATGATAATAATTCAAGAAAATCAGCAAGAAAAACTGCTCAAACGTGAGGCCTGGAAGCGAAGCGAAAGCTCGGATCAGTGGCTTGTGGAAAGTCTAATGGAGCTCAGCAATAAACACAATTAAAGACTATCCTGGTTTCATTTCACATTACTGTTACCATCACTGCCTATTTGTGTAGCTTAAAATATGCAGACTATGTAAATAACATTTTTACCTTCCCAGTCTTGAGGCGTACACAACATGACTCATATGATCACACTTTGAAGGTTTTCTACGAGAGTAGTATGACGCAAGAGCGGATGTGTACTCTTAACATTTTCAAAATGACACGTGAGGAGCTCTGTGAGAACTTGTAGACAGGAAGCGCTGCAGGGTGCCTTCTTCCCGACCCATGATGAGTCCTGCCGAGAGGAAGATTACGGGAAAGAGGAAAAGTCATCAAGCAGTTAAAGGCAGGAACTGAAGGGAGTGAAATGTTGATTCAGGACATTGTTGATGACCAACTTGAGGTTATTAAAGACCATGACTGAGCAGCCGAAGCAACTGAAGTTAAACTGTGGGCTTAGCTTCTATTGTATTCTATCCTCAAATCCCTTATAATTCATTTAAAAATAACTGTTTCTTTTTTTGACCATTGGTTTACAGAAAGTATTAAAGGATCTTTGTTGTTTCAGTTTTTGGTTTTATCTCTGTAACATAAAAAAAAAAAATCTTTCAGTAAATGACTATGTGAACAAGTAAAACGTTTATTTCACCAACTTTAACATTAACTAGTTCTGTT